>NW_011888870.1:2035848-2076742 GCF_000151845.1 Pteropus vampyrus
CATTTTAAACTAGTTCAATCATCAATCAATGAAAATTCACGTCGAATCTTAAAGCTTGTGTGTATAAATAAGCCATAGATTCCCATCCATGAGGCCAGTGGTCTTGAACTTAGCCTGAGTCAGTCTGAGTCAACAATATTACAGGCTGACAAATCAAAATGGTTTCCATGGAACCCAAGATCAATTTTCGGAGACTATGTGTCATGAGGTATAGGTTCTTAAAAAACTGAGTTCTATCACAACCAACTGAATCATTTTCCCAAAACACCTCATGTATCAATCACACTCTCTCAAAGATCTTCTTTAAATTAAAAAGGCTCTGAGATTAATTGGAAATGAAAGTCTATGGAAGATTTTTCCTCTCATGTCAATAACTAATTATCAAGATACTTGACTGATACGAACTAATCTAACTAGTCATAAATAAATGAAGATTAATCTTTTATTTATACCTTAAGAGATTTGAAAATACCTTTACATGGCATTATTTCAGGCCAACTGACGTTTCTTCAACCATAATCCTCAATCTATGAAGCCTGTTTCATGCAAAACTTCTCCTTATCTCTTTTCACAGAAGAAAGATTTAAAAATGTGCTAATAAACTACCGTATATCTAAATTTTATGGATTTGAAATTGGTTTTTCTTAAGGAAAGTTTAAAAATATAACAAGTAAGAAATTCTCACCTGATACAACAAGAAACAGAGCCTAAATCCTAAATGTATGCATCGCAGGAGAACATAGATTATGTAAAGTCAAATAGGCAGATATTTTGATTTCCCTTTTGTCTTGAAAGTGAAACAAAACTCCATTCATGAAGCAAAATGGAAGAAGTCATTTCTTGCATAAAGATTTCTCATTTTTTGGAGCCTTGTTGGAAAAGTTAGCCTCCTCATCACTTAGACACTGATTCTACTTTTCTTAACCTCAAACTTACTCCATTAGAGTCACAAAATCTAACAAAGTAACCTAATCAAATTTGTCACAAACAAGTTTTTGACATGCAAAATGGATTTTTGTTTTGCCCTACCTAGGTCTTATGTTTCATTATTATTAAAATGTCAGTAATATTTTGCCTGCTGGAAACACCAATTTTTCTCCAATTTTTCAATCTCATTCAAAGCCCTATACCGAATGTTTTAAAATTTGCAGTAGATCTTTCTTATTGCTTCTTAAAATTACAAACTGTGAAGCCTGTGCTGGCATTTTGCTAAATGATTTTTGCAGATGTAGACTTGTCAAGCATTTATACAAAAAAAATGATAAAGCCATTCTTAGATGATTATAACCTTGCATGTGACCTTCAGAATCTAAAATAATAAGTCTTCATCAAAGGAGAAGGCTATGTTCCCCCACAGTTCATACACATACTCAGCTCATAAACTTCTGTTTGTGTCATCATCAAATACTTCAAATACTATCAACTCTCTCTTCTGTCCTCTCCTCCTGCCCTGTGCCCATGTAACACTGAGCGACCATTGATTAGGGTCATGTAGAAACAATGAATGGGCTGAATGTTTCCTTTGTTTCATTCTGCCTTACTATTTAGTTTATACATATTTACTATATTTCTTCAGAATGCTAAAACTGCTGTAAGAATTGTAAATTATTTGCAGTTAGGAAAAATTAAGAGGGACTCAAGGGACAAAAATGAAACAAAATATTTGGGAGAAGAAAGTGGAGGAATGAAGAGATTTTAGAAATTTTATTTTAAATATTGGAGTTTGTGCAATAATGTTTTTAGTAAAACTGAAAAGCATTAAATCAGGTAAGTATTAAATTATATATACATATATATATTTATTGTTGTTATCTACCCACTTATTTATAAATTGAAATCTAAATCTATATTAATATATACAATATTATATTTAATATCTAAATTTATCTAGACATTGAAAAAAACGTGTTCACAATAATACCTCCAATTTCATTCTGACACCATAGTGCTGCTTCTAGCTTCCTGCTTTCCACAATTTTAACTTTCTTCTCTAACACAGAGAGACTAACTCTCACTATATAAGTAAATATATTTACTTATATGCTTAATTATAAAATATACGTCATCATTTCAGAGTGGCTAATGCATACTATTGTGGATAACAAACTTACTAGAGTTATTAGAAAAAAACATTTTTTTTTGGTCTTTAGCCTGAGGACATACAGTCAAAATACTGTGTTCAAGAATTATTTCCCCATCCTCAATTTATTTATATTATTTGAAATATAGTTAGATTCATGTGTTTGTTCTTATTCCATTTCCCCCAAATCCTTGATGATTTTATTTTCTTATTTACTTTTTCAAATATGTAAAATAGAACAGGGTTCTAAAAGCCAGAAGTGTCACCATCAATTCCCTTCTATCTCGGCCCTCTCCCTCCATCCATTCCACGTATTCACATTCCCGAATCCTTTCCATCCAGTTCCCAAACACCCCCATAGGTAACCAATCTCATGAATCTCTCACTCATCCTTCTTGTATTTCTTTTCACGCAAATGAGTAGATATATGTGTATTTTACTTTTCTCCTTTTTTTTTTTTTATACAAAAGATAACACAGATAGATACTCCTTTGCACTTTGCTTTTCTGCAATTTTTTTTTTTTTTTTTTTTAATACAAAAGATAACACAGATAGATACTCCTTTGCACTTTGCTTTTCTGCAATCAGAAATACATCCAGGGAATGACTCCTCATCAATTCATGGTGACTTTCCTCCTTTTTTAAAAAAATAAAGTTGCATAGTACTCCACTGAGTTTATATACTATAGTTTATTAATCTACTCTCCTATATATGAACATTTAATATGTTTCCACTATTAATGAGCAATGCTGCAATGAATAATTGTGTGTGTGTTGGTGTATAGTATTGTTCAAGGTATATTTTCAGGGTAAATTCCTAAAAGTGGAATCAGTACATCAACAGGTAAATACGTATATAATTTTGTATGATATTGTCAAATCTACCTCTCATAGTACTATACAAATGTTTATATATAATTTAATAAATATAGTACTGTAAAAATATTATATATTCCCATCAGCAATATGTAATATACGAGAGTGTTTTTCCCCTCACAGTCTGGCCAATAGAGTAACAGAAGGTACTGGCATTTCTGTATATATTTCTATATTTATATATGTATATTACATATATACATATATAACTTACAAATACATATATATCAATAACATTTAATCCAATAGATTAAAATAATTTCTTGTACAGATTTAATGAAAAACAAATTTTAATAGTTGAATTCAGGTGGCAAGGCCTAGCGGATAAAAAAGAAATGTATTTAAAAGAAGACTACCTAATATCGGTCAAATAATCCCCTCAATTAATTAATTATTTCTTCCCAAACATTAGTCTATATGTCTCTTCCCTTTTTTCACGCATACACTATTTTATTATTATTTTATTATAGTATAATTTTCATACATTATAGCTGATCAATTTTAAGTATAAAGTGTTTTGAGTTATGGCAAATCTATACATTTGTGTAACTGTAACCATAAATATAATATAGTGTATTTTCATCTCCTAAAAACGCTCCCTCTTGTCCCTTGGTCGTTAATTCATTCTTTCTACATCCAGGTCTTAGCGACCAGTAATATACTTTGTTATATTATTTTCTTTTCTAGAATTTCATGTACACTGAAACATAATCATGCATAATCCATTTTTGTGTGTGATTTCTTTCATATACGAAGATGTTTTTAGGGTTTCTCCATATCATTTTATCACTAGTTTTATTCCTTCTATGTTTAACTGAAATCTATTGTAAAGATATGTCATTATTTGTATATCTATTTACCAATTGATGAACATTTGTATAGTTTCCAGTTTTTAGCTATTATGAATATTTGCTATGAATAGTTTCATATTTTGTCAATATATATTTCATTTACCTTTGGAAAATACTTTAGGCTAGAATTACTAGATCACACATAGTAAGTAAATGCTTATCATATAAAAAACAAAACTGCCAACATTTTTTCCAAAGTGGCTATGTCATTTTACAAACCCATCATTGAAACTGGAGAGTTTCAGTTGCTACACATCTTCATCAACAGTTGGTATTATCCCTTTATTTTAATTTTTATTTTTTTTAAGTTTAGCCATTCTAGTGGGTATGTAGAGGTAATTCATTGTGGTTTTGTTTCCATAGTGTTGAACATATACTTATGTGTGTAAAACCCTTCAGTGGCTTTTGATTAAGCTTAAAAGAAACTTTAATATTCTAACAATGTCTTACAGAGCCCCATAGGGCCTGGACTCTGACCACAACACAGAGATTCTTCCCTGATCTCACAGAATTCCAGCTATCCTGGCCTAAGCTGAATCCTCCCGCCCCCCCACATATATTCTCTTCCAGGGTGTTTCACTTGCTTCCCCAGCACCCTATATGAAATGCTTTTCCCATAGCTACTTCCTTCTTATCTAATTTCTATTTAAATTATATCCTCTCAGAGCACAGGCCGCTCCTTCTAAATTGATCTTAATCCTTCAGTTGTTCTTTTACTGCTGTACCATCTCTATTTCCTGCACAATATTTTCTGCAATGTTCAATGGTTTTATTCCTTTATCTGTATCCTTTTTTTTCTGTCAACTCTAATACAACTGAAGCTCATCCAAATGTGGTAGAAAGTGTGGTTGGGAACAATGGTTTTTTGGTTGTTTTGTTTTGTTTTGGGTTTTGGTTTTGGTTTTGTTTTTTAGCCTTGCATCCCTAGCTTCTAGAATAGTACTTGGTGCATATGTAGGATGCAATAAATATGAATCAATAAATTGACTTAAACATATAATAAGAGTGGGCTACTTTTGAGTTGTGGGTTTTCAGATAGCTGTTTTGATTTTTTGTTTACTCTTTACTTATCTATGTTCTAGCATTTTCCACAATGGTCATATGTTACGTGGGTTACTTTAAAAAATATTTGTCTAAGTGAATAAATGTGTCCTGGTCATCTCTTCAATTCTAAAAATTTCTCATATTGTGTTTGTAATCATTATTAGAATAAACTCTAATAAAGGGATTTCAACCTCTCTGAGAACTCATTAAATTTTAAAATATGAGCATTGAAGTTAGGCCAACATCTGTTTGAATCCTAGGGTGGCCACTTATTAATTACACTATTTGTAATAAATCACTTATCACCCTGCAATTTTATGTTATCTATAAGTGAAATGCCATTAATGGTATCTGGCTGTTTCAGAAAGTTTGATGAGATAAATGATTACTTTTTTCAGCTTAAATATCAGTTCAAAACCTTTATAAAGACAATTAAAAGCCATTTGCGACAGGCATGTATGATATAGGAGAACTTAAGAGAGCTGAGGACATACCTCAGGACAATGCAGATAGTGTAGAAAGTATGGCACCATCCTCAAAGTGTGCCAAGGGTGAATGTGAGTGGCAGTAAATAGTTCCTGATGAAGATACCACCTGCCCCTGCCACATTCACCCCTGCATATTTTAACTGTGGCTCCGTGCCCTTACCTCTGCACTTGTGATCTTATTCATTTCATTAAATAATAAGATTTTTTAAGTCAGCAAGAGTAAGGCTGTATTGCTTGTGACCAAAGAACCCTACCTGAAGCATTGGCCACTCAAAATTATCGCACAACCCTGAGGCTGCCAACTCTTATCCTCGTCTCGACTCTCTTTTAACCTCCTTCAGCTCAGCTTCAGAGTTAGGAATATGGAGGGAGAATTGCTCCTCAAAGGTTTATGAGTCGGCAGCAATGGCACACAGTAGCGGAGGTGGAAGAGACTCAGGTCATCTACACAAAGGGACAAGCGATTTTAGCATATGAACCACTGTCTCTAAGGCTGTGATCAAAAGAAGCAAGACCAGGTCACTGAAATGTGGGAGGGCCACTGGACCCTTATCTGCTCTAATCAGAGGTCCATGATATTTCTCCTTAGGTGAGCTGTCAAATACAAATCACACTATGTGGAAATTAAATTTTCAAAGGGCTGATTCTTAGTCACTGGTATAGAAACATTTCGGTGCTTGACTCCCTCTTTCTCCTCCACTCTCATAATTGGCAAGAGGAGGCGGTAATAATAAGGTTAATTTTTCTGAATGTTAATTGAGATGAATGAGAAGTAATGATCTTAGGAAGAAAAGGAAGTTTTATTACCTTCTTATTCTTTTAAGCAATAAAATGATTGAGTCTAAAAATTAAATAGGTGATGCAACTATACAGCAAGTAAGAAGTAGATCCAGGATTTATACTCGGTGGAAAGTACCGCAGTGCCTCTAACGAACAGTGTTAACACTTATCTGTGTACAGGTTTTATCATATCCTCACCAATGAACCCAGTAATGACAATAAAATAGTGGTCCCTATAATCTCGGCACTGTTTTATGCATTTTATCACAACAAGGTAGTTAATACTCACTACAACCCTTAAGGTAGATTCAGCAACTATGTGTATTTTGCAAAGAGAAATTTATACACAATTATCTAAACTAGTTTCCAAATAAACCCTGTACGTAAGCAGAGTTACATATGTACACACACACATACACGTACATTTATTTTACATTAAGGAAGAAAGTCTCAGAATGAGAAGATGAAGTCAGAGTCATGGAGACATGATAGCAGAGTTTGGATTACAACTTTGACTTCTGACTTCTGAATTCTAGAAATCTAAAAGATATATCTGAAGGCCTTCTATAAGGAGAACCAAGATTACACTCTCTCTCTACATCTTCATTGCAAAGCTTGAGGGGAAATCCTAGACTCACCAAAGCAAAAAATACACAAAACGAAAACATGAAAACCAACAACAAACCCAGATAACCTTGGGAAAGAGAGGAAAGGTCATCCGTGCACCATGCACCGGTCACACAAATGGCTGTTTCTTAGTGAGATTTCCCGAGGACTTCACAGACCAGAGCTGTGAGACTCCTCTCTAAGATGCTCATGCTTAGAGAAAGTGAGAACAGACCATATTCGAGTTCTGCATTGAAGAGTGCTTCAGTTTGGAGGCAAGTCAGATTTTAAAGGATGAGACAAGCCTGGGCCAGAATACCTGGCCTCTTAGGAAGAGATCTGGAATATTACTCATTGAATGACCAACACTTAGCCAAGTTCTTAGCCCAGCTGCCCCACCTTAAGGTGCTTGGGAAAATCAAGTCTATCTTCCAAAATTCAGAAAAATGACTCTGATCAGATTCCAAATCTTGCCAGTAGAAAGATGCATTTTAGAGGCTCCTGGTTTCTGACCAGCTGCATCTCCTTATGAAAACTTTTTAAACTATCTTAACAACAATTTTATTTATTTATTTATTATTTATTTATTTATAATTAAAATACATTTGACATATAATACCAAATTTGTAAAAACAGAATGAAATGGTGGTTACCAAGGGATGTGGGGTAGGGGGTTAGGAAAGACAATGTTTAAGGGTACAAACTTGCAACAAGCAGTAAATAAGACCTAAAGATCAAATGTATAAAACAGTGAATATAGACAACAATATGGTATAATCATCAAACTTGCTGGAGCCTGGCTTTTGCTGATGGGTCAATGGCAAAGAAGTATGAGGGGAAAAAAAAAAAAGGCAAAACAAACAATGAGAACAAATAACTACCATGGCAAAATCTGGAACCAGAATTAGACGCCTTCGATAACTCATTTTATTCCTTTCTAAGCAAGCCTTGGTTTCTTAAAAATCTGATTTGCTTTTCCGGTGAGGAAAAAAAATCTATCTTCTCTGAATATTTACATGTTAAACATTAGAAAGTGGCTCCATACACAGTTAAATATAGAAAATTAAAAAAAAAAAACCCTATCAATTCAGTGATACCCATTGAAACACTAATTAAAAATATATTTTTGCATTCATTAATCATGCACTTAACAAACATGTATCTGGCCTGCACCAGATAACAAGCACTAAGACTGTCCCCAAGATGAGAGAAACAAAATCATAATGCCACCCACAATAGGTTCACAGTTGTGTAAAGCCATCATGCAAATCTGCAATATAAAATATGACATAGAATACAAAGCATAAAGGTAGAGCGATTAACATATCAAAAGATCAAAAGTGGGGGAGTTGGATAAATGATGAGAAACATTTCCAAGAAGATATGGTGCTTGATCTTAGCCTTGAGGTCATATGACACATATTCGAGGTAAAAGGTGAGAGAAAGGCATTTCATGCTTAACTGGCACTGAGCTGTGTGAATGTGAGCTGCTTTAGGGAATCTGCAAGTGACTTGCTATACGTAAAGCAAAGGATGCAGGTGAAAATACAGGTAGAATCCAGGGCCAGAAAAGCAGACGAGGGTCAGATTGTGAGGGGTCATATGCCATGCTAAAGAGTTTCAGCTTTATCTTGGGAGAGACAAAAAGCCACTGAAAGATTTTAAAGAAGGTATATGCATGACCACCTTTATACCTTAACAAAGTCACATCAATGTCACCATGGAGGAAAACTTGGAAAGAAGCAAGGCTGGCAGCAGGGAGACAGCTAGGATGCTTTTGTAGGAATCCAGGCACAAAACAAAGAGGTTTGGGATTCCTACAATCTACAGGGTAGACGAGTTGGGGAAAAACATTTAAAATTTAAAAATTGATATGCAATGCTGATCAGTTTGATATGGGGTCAGAAAAGAAGTTAGTGGATTAGAAGAAAGGTATCTGGCTTGAAGGGCTATAAAAAGTGATGTGATTTTGTGAAGCAGGGGGAGGAGAACAGTTTGGTGTGGAAAAGTTGAGTCGGAGGAGCCAGCAGGACATCCAGCCTCTGCTGCAGGCGTTAGCGGAATCACCTTTGTCCACCCAAGTACCAATGATGTGTGCTTCGATGCAAGAATAAGAAAGGGGAGCATGGCAAGTGAGATGAGGAAATGTCACAGCAGAGAAAATCAGGGGAGGCAGAGGATGAGGTCTTTGTGAAGGGAGAAAAGGAAGTTACAACCAACATATGGAGAAATCACACTTATATGAGCCTGTCTAAGAACAGTTAGATCAAGAAAGCTGTTCTCACAGTTATTAGTAAGGGCTCTGTTGTCCTGCAGCTGAATGAGTTATTGATCTCTTCTAATTGGAAGCTGATATTCTCAAGATGCCTATATTTCAGATCATCAGTGTTTTTCAGTGAAATCAAATGAGGTTACCTTGGCTTTTAAATGACATATGGATCAGGTTTTGACAATCCAGGGCCCACTCCAGGCCATCCTCCATCTCTACCAAAATTTGACCACAATGCTCCAGGAGCTATCACGTAGAAACTTCCAGAGTAAATTGTAAGGTTGTTTATAAAGAATCCATGACAACTAATGGACATCACCAACCCTGGACGGGATTTGTGCCCCAGTCTGATGCATTCCCATGATGAGTGTTAAAAAGCCCAATACAGAAATTCAGCTGCCTTAGCAGATGCCACCAGTTAAGCCTCCCTACCACCTTGAATCTTTTCTGGTCTAATTTGTTTGGAGAGAAGCCAGCCCAAAAAAAAAATGCCAGAATAAAAAGTTCCTGCAGAGAAACAAACACATTCTTCATAGGAAGCTCACTATTTTTATGGTTAAATAAATGTCTGACGCAGGTCAGAATAAATTTAAAAGATTGGGAGGAAAGTAAACGACAGCCAGAATCCTTGAGACTCAGCCATAGTTATGAGCTGTCTTCTTGAGGCTTTTTAAAACAGCCTGACGGTGTAGCAGAGGTAGCTAGAAATTCATACAACCATCAGAGCAGACAACTCATGGCAGCTAGGTTCACCCATATTTGACTCGTTAGCTGGTTGTTAAACTGGGCATGAGGTGGAGGGAAAGGGGTATTGCTGATGGATTCTGCAATGGCCAAAAATAGGAGAGGGTGCATAAAGCATACAGATCTCATTGCAAGCATACAAATCTCATTGCATTATTACGCTGAACTATTTATTCAACAACCTTTCTTAATTCAGAAAGGACAGACATGGAGTCTGACGTATTGTGTTAGGTAGGTTGCAATTCCAGTTCTAGGTCGACCTCTGTAGCCTGTGCAAAAAGATAAACTTGGGTAGTTATAAAATTTACAGTAGTATCATGGACTAAGATTGTAAGTTTCATTGCACCCACTTCCAAATGCTGTGGTGTGGGCTAAAGGGCAAATATTGGTAATAATACCTTAAAGGTATCTTGATGCCAACATGCCAATATGGAGCCATAGCTAATGACATCTGAGAAAGCACAGCAATACCTGACCTGGGTAATGTGAAATTAAGAGGTTCAGTGTGCTGAGTCCAAACGAGTGCTGTGGTTCAGAGTCATCTACAACCTCAGTCTCTAAAACAGTCAGTTTTTACTGAAGCACGGTCAATGATAACAGTATAGACAGATCAGGGGCTTGACCGGACCCTACATCTGCTCACATAGATGGCAACCAACTACACAGCCCAGCAACATATGCATCCCTAATGTGTGCCACAGCCAGGTTTGCTCCCAAGCCTGGAGCAAAGTGAAATGATGAGCAAAGTCAGTAGTCACACTTCCATCAGTCAAGGTCAAGCATATCTTTTAGGGAGAAGATCTGATTTCACTAAGGACACTAGCATCACGAGTAAAGATAAATGTGTTTCCATATCTATACTTGAGTTTGAATTTTATACATTTTTTTTTTTTTGTTTTACATCAAGAATCTACTTAGGTTATTTTTTTCATGTAAATTAGTTATTGTTCAGAACAGAGGTGGAAGCAACTCAACAATTCAATTTGCTCATGTGCTTTTGATCCTTAATTTATGAATTTATTAAATGTTCTCTCCCACAGACACTACCTGGAGTATCATAACAATTTGTGACTCCTAGGTAAATGAGAAACTGGACAATCTTTCCTAAAAAAAAATCAAAGTTTTTGAAAGTAGTTTGAATTGTTCAGGAATAGATGTGAAAGTAAAGTACATCTAATGGAAGATGGCTTGTACCGTTTTTAAATTATTATTAACAAATGCCATTAGCATTTTTAGCATTGCAGGAAATTTACACGACTGAGCAGTTTGTTACCTTTCTTTTTATATCTCCATGAGCAAAGTTGATAACTGCATCACTGGCTGACTAATAAATTGATTCATCTTTTCCTACACAGTCCTCTGTCATCATAGCTCTCTCCCTATACATTCACTTCTTTACACACAAAGGAGAAAAGCAAATGACTTCAGTTTAATCCTAGTAGAGGCAAAGTGCAGAGAGTTGCAGAGCTCTTGATGAGCAGAGCCTCATTCCTGAGGACCCTGTAGGCTGGCCCCTTACTAGGCTTTTCGTGCCGGCAGAACCGGCATGCCTCATGTGAGAGAAGCATCCCATTAGGGTTTAACACTAAGTGGAGAGCTAACTGAACTCTAGCTTTCCAGCCTGCAAGAGAGGAGCCCAAATCATCAGACAGTGGGGCTCTGCTGAGATGTCAACTACTATTCTTGGGTTATTCTACTCCCTCCTGCACTGAGTCCACCACCAGTGGAATCCCCACTGATTCTCAGATAACGTATCGAATAGTGACATTTCTGGAAGACAGAAATCCCAGGAAGATCTGGTCAAGCCAGTGCCTGTTTTAAAGTCCAGTGCTCAAGTGCAGTACCTAGACCACATAAAAAGATAAGCATTTGATTTTCTGGGATTGTCATGGTGAGATCTTATAAACGCAGAAGAGAAAACAAACTTGAACATGGAAAACTGTCCTTGTGTGTATCTTTTTCTACTTCTTCCTTAATTCTCTCAGCAGTGTGTGCATCCAAACAAGAGCCCTAAGTTATAACCCAGCTTCCCTCCATGAATGTTCCAGTATTTACACTTCTGCTTACTGTACTAAGATGAATGGCACTGCCTCTTGATAGATACCAGTGTTCACTCCCCACTCGCTGGGATGCTGGCTCTCTCTTCTAATTTTTCCATAATACCTAAAGTTCATTTTCACTGCCTATATCCTTATCGTGTGTTCATTTTTCAAATACCTATCTTCCAATATGATATTTTCAAGGTAACAACATTTACCCAGAGGGGTTATCTGATTAGTGCACAGCGGGATGTCACAACTGCTGCAAATACGCAGGACAGTTTCCCCCGGCTTTGCAGCTTCTAGTGCTGGCCCCATTGCCCAAGAGTTGAGAAAGTATAGAGGAAAGGGCCAGGAATTCTAAATATTATAAAAACAAAAATACTAACAGCTGGCAATATGAAAGCCTTCAGGGGCATCTTTATGATTCTTCCTTCTACAGCTACACCTTTGTTTTAACCCCAACAAATCAGTTCAGAAAGGGAGAAACCCACCTAAAACATCTCCGTGGATCCCAGACCACAAATGATTTTCACAGATTCTAACTCTGTGAACATCCAGTAGATAGGGGCAAAATTCACTAGCGGTAAATGTCAAGCTAAACAAAAGGTATCCATTCCTTAGACAACCTAGGCTAAGTGCCGTGCAACGGCAGATGCAGACGACAAGGAAAGGAGCCGTAATTACTGCAGTGGGAAACCAGGCTAACGGGGTCTCCCTGAGAGATGGCACCATGTCCCCTGTCGTGGCAGCTTTCTGAACCCCCTTTAGGAGTAATTTTAAATTAATCCTCAGGTACCACCTTTAGCTCTTAACATCTCAGTGAGATGCAGCTTCTTTCTGTTTCCAAAGTCTTTCCTTTCTCATCCTCACTCCAACCCATAGCTCAGCATCCACAGGTCCTCTCTGGGCTCTGTTTTCACCTTTCATAATAAGGACTATTAATGGTGAGGAATGTAAGAAGTCCACACTTTGAGAATGACCTTTCAATTAAAGTAAATTAAAGGTGCCTCCCAATGACAGGAGATTTTATTTGAGAGGTTTACCACTGTCCTAAACATATTAGTGACCCAACATTGCTCTGTATTTTTTTTCCACGTGGATATGCGTATTTGCAGAAATTCAAATGCATGAGAGACTTGTACTATAGAGATGTGATAATGAAGATGAAGACAGAGATTGAGAGGAAGAGGCCAGGCCCACCCATGGACAAGTACAGACAGATGACTGGAACGTGCAAGCTTGACTTTGTTTCCTTCCTTGTCCCACTACCCTACATCCCAGGGGAGTTTTGTTGTTGATTTTCTTTGTCCTCTCCCTGGAAACACTTTAAACACTTTCACAAACATCCTAATTTCAGGTTCTGCTTCTTGAAGCCTACTCAAAGATGTTCACCCTTTATTGGATGCCCTCTATTTCCTAGTTCATGTACCAAAGCCCCTGCTGGTGTTTCTTTAATGTTTCAAACTCCTTGCACTGAAGTTGTTTTCTAGGCATGCTTCCAAGTAACCCAACTAAACTGTGTATTAGAAACAACCTCATATAACTAGCACCAGATTGCTGTGCCCTTCTGTGTAATTTATTGATATTCGTGCTTACGTTCTCCTGCACCAATTTCCTTTAAGGAGTTAGAAGGGGACTAACCGACTCTGAATCTGGCAAGCATGATGCCACAGCTCTGTTTTATTTGGTGGCAATTATTAAGATCAGACACATCCTTTTCATTTGACTTTGTACTACTTTATTTATAGAAGATTTACTTTCCTAATTAGATTTTATTCTAGCTGATGTGAAATCAGTTCTTGTCCTCAGACATATGACTGAAGTGATTGCAGTTTGACGGAAAACATGTTAGGTGGATGGGGGAACTAGTCTGACAATTACATATTACTACGAGGGTGACAAGATAAGGCTGGTAGTCACAATTTGAGAACCCACTATGTGCTAAAGGCTGAGTCCTTCCTGGGGGTGCATATCAGAGTGATCAGCACATATTGGAACTTTGGTCATAATCTAGGGGCACATGTCTCCTGAGGCAGAAACAGTGAATTATCTACTTTCTTTGACAGTGTCCTATATTCATTTAATAAATTGACAGTGTTATTCTTTTTACTGATATTACTATTATTTTATCAGATTATTTCAAACGCTTATTTTAAAATGGCAAAGTTTCCCAATTTTATTAATAACAAACTTAGCCATTTCCTCTTCCACGTCTCTCCACCTCACACTTTGTTTCTCCAGAGGCAGCCACTTTCAACTCAATGAGCTGTTTTTCTTTCACATAACTATTAGAATAGAATTTCATTTTGATACTGTCTGTCCTTCCAATCTTCAAGGTCGGTGATGTGCTAGAAGCCATCGACCACGCCAGCCTTAATATTCTCCTCAGCTCAACGCAACTTTAGACAGACTTCTTCCTGACAATCGGCACCCCGACGTCTTTTTTTTTAGAGCATTTACTTTTGAAAACTTGTAGCCGTAAATTCTTTTTATGCCTGTTTGAGATTTAAATCTCCTCCCAGCCTCTGCCCAAGACTGTTTTTCTCAAGTACTTCTAGAAGATAATGTAGGGAAAAAACCTACATGGCCTTGGGTATGACCGAGACTCTGTGGGCTCAAGAGAAACTCTGCCTCCCACACCCTTCAACTACCTAGAAAATTTTGAATTAAAGGCCTTGACTATAATAGGAGATTGTCAGAGATAACCTCTTATGACCTATCTTATGGCAGGGCAAATTACGAATTATTAAACACCTGCTCTTATCTTCCTGCAATGACCTTCCTCCCCTCTGAAGCCCCAAGATGATCCTTAGCCCAGAATGTCATATATACCTCATTTCCCTTTTTCTGTCTTTGAACTTCCCATGTATGTGGGGGGTTCCCACACATATGTATATAATTAAATTTGGTCATTTTCTCTTGCTCATCTGCCTCATGTCTATTTGATTATCAGATCAGCTGAAAGAACCTTGAAGGTAGAAGAGCTTCTTCCTCCCCATTTCTTGTGATAAGTGGGGCCACCGAGTACAGAGGAAGAGAGAATGCAGGGGTGCACAGGAGTGACTACAACAAGCAGCATGGCGTCAGGTCAAATTCCCCTTCCCCAGGGCATTGCTGAGTCAGCCTTAGGTAAATAAGCAAAGGAAGCTTCACAGAGCCCTTGGTCCTTATTTCCATCCCTCTTGCCTTCTGCCCCTGTACTCTTCCCACAATCTCCATCTGGATATGTGTCATTTTATTTCTTTCTCACTTCCACTTTTTTCCTCCTTCTTAGCCATTGTTTGAAATTCTAATATGAATTCAGATTTTCACATGAGTGGGAAATTGCCAATCATAACTGGACCAAAAGGCAAAATGCAAGCTGCATGGTCTCTGTTTTGCTTTGGCTCCGCTATTTCAATAAGGATAATCTTTGAGTTGTGATTTGACCTTTCTGAGCCTGAATTATACATTCTCCCCAAATGAGAATAACATTGCCTCGATTTCATAATTACTCTAAGAGTAGTGAAAAGTATGTAAAACAACTGAAACATATAGAACAAACAAAACAACTGGAACATAAGCATGAAACAAATGTTATCTTCCCCTGTACTGAAAACTGGCTGCTGAAAAGATGTCAAAGAAACATTGAAAGGTAACAGTGCTTCTTGATTATTATAGCACAGATCTTAGCCATTAGAATTCTGCCTCTCTTTACCAACTTTGATACTGATTTGTTGTGAGAGTTATGACTTCTGGTGACTGGCTTACTAGAGAAAATTTCTTCTGTGTATTAATAGACATTAATGAACATCTATAGCCATTAATGGGCTCTACTCTCTACAGGGCACAAGGAGAAGCTAATTTATGCCTGTGGCAGATCCTGAGACCTCCCTATTAAGGAGTTCCAAGATGCTTTCAGATGAAAATGATAAATAATAGTGATAAAGTTCTCAGATTCATTCCAGAAAGAGAGGTAACTCCTCCCCTCCGATGAGACTTACAGGTGATCTTCTTCGGTGAGACCTTAGAAGTTTAATATTTGATACTGATATTGGTCTGAGTACGTGGAAGGACTTTACTTCTCCCAAAAGAATATTAGATGTATTGATCAGAATTTTCAGAGCAGAGGTAATTCACTGGGAGAGATACCTACTGCACCGGTGTGACATCTTCACACAGTGCCCAAATGAGCACCTCGACAATCAGTCATTTGGAAATTCAAATATTTGCTGTGGTCTCAAGGCTCAATTCAAGACTCTTCTGAGGTGAAATCCCAGGAAATGATAAAGAGAATAAAAATAAATCAATGCTTACTGTAGTTCCCTTAAGAAGAGTTTATCTTAGGGAAGCATATCAAAATATTTTTCAAAGCAGATTGGTTATTAGAGTAGCTAAATAACAATTTTAAATTATAAACTACAGCTTTTTTCACTTCATCTTCAGGGTCCCATTCCCCCCCACCCCATCATGATGTTGTGTGGTCCTTAAAGCATGACATAGAGTCAATAGCTCTCAGAACCTGATGCTCTGAGGATACACTATGTGGCACAGTAGCCCCAACTCACAGGTAGATAAGCCCAGGGACAGCCTTGTAGCTGTGCTGATTCCAGGGCACCTGATAACATCTACATTTGACAAAAAGTCACATGAAAACATTTTAGGACCTCCAAGTATCTGGAAATAAAACCAGGACTTTTCAGTGGTGAAAATAAGCTTGGCCTACCTCCACTTTCTGTGAATACCAGTACATAGAAATGAATGAATGAATGAATGAATGAATGAATGAATGATTAATTAATTAATGGTCTAGACAGGCTTACAATATTGTGGAATAATTTAGATATTCACATTTTACAAATAATACTTTTACACACACACACACACACACAACAAAAATTTCAATGTATTTATCCTATTAGAAAGATAATTTCAGGACTAATACAAAACATTATTTTATCATACAGCACAGACTGTGTGTTTTAGTAATGGCATTCAAGTTTAAAATTGATAAATGAACATTTTCTATCAATTCAATTAAGATAATCTCTTCAATTTAATGTATAATCTTGTTTGGATTTAAAATAATCCAGAAGTAATTGGAGAATCTCCAGATGCCACCTGACCTTTGTGATAAGCCCAGGAAATTATGAAGGACTCGTGGACACATCTTCTGAAGAAAGAATGGAAACACTTTCTGATTCTTTAAAATAACTTCCATTAATGCTTCAAAGAACAATAACTCCAATTCATCTCTGGGTCCCCAACAAAACCCTAACTGTTTATTTATCCAGGCAAATCATCAGCTTCCATTTTTTTTTTTTTCTATCTTGGTACAGATGTCATATGCCAGTTATAAATCATTAATCTCTCATTATTAAAGCAGGCTGATTATTGATGCAAAAAATGAACTTTTCATTTCCAGGAGGGATAACCGTAAAATCTCACTGCCCCTCTCGGATACTACATATATGAATCCTGACCCTCAATTCAATGGCTGTTCAGTTGGGCGAAAATATTCAGATAGCATGTCTAGTGTGACCCAAGAATTCTCATAATTATAGCATTTCTTAAAACTCTTTACTAAGGTATGAAAATAATGAATTATGGCCTACAAGAAATACGAGCTCGAAAGCTCCGTCCTGAGGTAACAGAGAAGGCTTCACAAGGAAAATGAAATTGTTGGGTAATAAGTTTTGCTTACTTAGGCTGTTAATATGCACCAGTGACTGTGTTCAACATTTGTATATATTATTTAATCCTATGACTTTCCTGGGAGTCATTAAGCCCATTTTACAGATGACAAAACCCAAGGCACAAAAAATAATGTAATTTTCCCAAGATCATCAGTGAGTGAGTGGCAGCGCCATGATTAAAACCCTGACACTTTCAATTCTGATCTCTCACCTCTGGCCTTTACAAGGCCTCATCCTGATGTTTGAAGTTTAGAAGAGAAGGAAGAGAAGATCCACAGAGGGAGCAGAATGAGTCTGTCCCAGGAGGTAATGTTACCAGAGGTAATGGAGGAGTTCAGTTGTTTAGAATCTGCATCAGGAAGAACTGAGGCTGAGAAGAAGGTAGGAACTGAGTTTGGTAAAGGGAAGTCTGGTGCCAGATCATAAATATCTCCCTAAGGAATCTGAAAGGCAGTGGAAGGCATTGACATATTTATACGGGTAGTGACATCAAAGTTACAGCTAATAAGTACTAAGATTCTACTGGCTTTTTACATACCCTAGCCACTTTGGCCTCATCGAAATCCTGTAAAATAATTACTCTTAACCTCATTTTGAAGATGAGAAAATCAAAACACAGAGAGGTTAAGTAACTTGACCCAAGGTCACACTACAAGAAAACCACCTAGCCAAGATTTGATTCCAGACAGCTGTTGACTCTAGAACCAAGCTCTGTCCTAAATTTTATAATGCCTCTTATGTCTTGTCTTTATTTGGAAAGAGACAATGAAGATCAGAAAAGAATAGTGTTTTTAACCATATTGAGCTCATAAGCATTACTTCATTGATTGATTAGTAAGCTAAATTATAAGCTACCTACTGTCCATATAGACTGTTTTCTATAACTTTGAATTTAAGCAGTGCAGCTATAAAAATCGGTGGCTTGGGAAATGTTCATATCTAAAGTAAGCTCACTCTCCCCATATTAGCTCTATCTTCAGCACGCCAGGAAGCCCTTCTATAGACAGGGTGACCAGCTCCTGTTTTGCCTGGGACTTTTCCATTTTTAATACTAAGAACCCCTCATGGTGGGAAACCCTCAGTTCTGAGTAAACTTGAAGGGTCAAGTATATTCTCCCTTCTCTGAATGAACAAACTATACTGAATTCTTCTTTAAGAAAACTTGTACAAAGAAATTATACAGTTATGCTGAAAGTCCTTGTCCTGTGGAGAAAAGGCTGGCTTCTTAAGACTTAGAAGAAATCAGCTCTTTGGAGTATTTCTAGACAGCTTTCACGGAGATTTGTAGCAGTCTGATCTGGTGTTACCAGAAATCTAGATCTAGCCAAGGGAAGGGCATCCTCTATCATAGGGCTATGATTTTGCAGGCTGTAAAGCAAACCCAGAGCTGTCCAAGAATAGCTTTACCTACTATGTGCATGTTCTTTGCATATGGCTTCAATTACTTCTGTAATATAATTTTCATATACCAATTAGTATTTTCCCTGAAAACACTGTTCGGTTCCCAAGCACAGTGTAAATGTGAAAAAAAAAATCGTATTAATGAGCTAGGAATCAACATATATTTTTCTAGTCAGAAGACTCAAATAACAAGACCATAGGCAAAATAAGCCCATGTTCTAATTTATACCTTGCAAATTAGTAACTGTATAGCAAAATTAAAAGTTCCAGAACCTGGTCTAGTCTATAAAGTGCCAGTTAGTAACTTGATTTGAATTAGAGAAAGGTTGCCCCTCTGGCCAGATGCAACCTCGTGGGGGCTATGCTGGTCAGTGGGTACAGGTTGGAATCCAGCCCCTGCCGGCCTCAAAGCCAGGGGTACAGCCACATACAGCAGTTCTCAGAAGTCTCTGACCATCGGTCTGGTTTAGTTTAAAGTTTCCATCAGTTTCCCAAATACCTTATCCTTTACTGTGATTTTATAACTATTGAAAACATCTTGAATGGTCACAAAGAAAAATCTGTTGATGATGACGTCTGTAATATCCCCCACATAGGAGAATTTGGGGTGAGGGCAAAGGATAGTGCTGAAATAACTAAGCTGAGGAGAACATGGGCTTATTTTGCCTTCTAGATTTATGTCATACATTCTGTCCCAGAGAGAAACTGTTCGTGTTATTCCTGATGCCAAGTCCAAGAATTTAGTGTTTCAGAGTCCCTTAGGGAAGGGACTCAAAGCCCCAGCTTGGGTCAGATCATCAAACTTAGCCAGTGGGATGTTGTTCTGTGAAAATGTTTGTAGGAACCCTATAGATGGAGTAGAGGCTAGACGGGTTGTCTTCCCGAACAAAGAGAAATACATGACCCAGAAGAAGGTAATCTGAGGGTCAATCTGAGCAGTGAAGTGCCATTACTTGCACAAAAATGGTAAGGCCCTGCATTAATCACAGATTTGGGTTTAACTTCTTACAAAGATAAGCTTTAAAAAAAAAAAATCAGCAAAATATATATACTTAACCAAAGCCATCAACGGTCCCACCCCTCAACTTCGACCTGAAGGGTTCTCTTACATTTTATCCAGCTTAAATTCTAGTAACCCCCAAGACTCAATATATGTCTTGTCCTATAATAAACCTCCCTCAGTATCATATTTTTTACTAAATTCTCTCTTCTCTCTACTTCCAAGGCATTGACAACTCAATTCACACATTACCTCCTCTGATTATACATTGTTTTACATTATTAACAAAATTCTAAAAATCTCAAAACCCTCATCATAATTATGATGTTCAGTACTATTAATTAACAATCGCCTTCCTTCTATTTCCTGCAGGTTGAACCACAGTGCCTGATGCATTCTTGGTAAACACCTTTGAAAACAGATCTTGGGAAGATGAGACTGAACAATGAATAACTCCACAACAAGTTAACCAGGAGTGCCAGAGTAACTTACTTTTTTACGTAGACTCACTGATATACATGCTAAGATAAGACATCAAGCTGGAAGCTCAGTGTTTGTAGTATAAGTAACACGGATTTGTCCCCCATAAATTCTGTAAATGAGCATGAAGTGAAAAAGACCATTATTCCATCTCTTTAACTTTCTACTTAAAGTAATTACTTACAGAAAGAAGAAATTCAGAAATCTCACCGAAGGAATACTTTTTTGTTGTTTCTAGAGGGCAGGAGAGTTTTTATTTCAAGACCTATTTCCAGATCTGAAGCTTGTCAAGTCAGGCATTGAACAGATTAGAATACTGGCTCACTAATTTGGATTAATTAAAGTGACAATCAATTTGAATTGGTGGAAAGGCAAATTTTTGAGGCATATTTAAAAAGCATAATAACTAGAATCTGATTAACAAAATGTTACAGGAAAATATTGTTCAGAAAGCCCCTTGTTTAATGAACTCCTCATGAAGACTTGTCATTAGCATAGCTATTGTCAGGGTGTTCTCAGAATGATGGAAAACAGTTTTTTTCTCTAAAGTACATTGACATAGTCTTTTATATGTGTTACACTATTTTTATTTAATTTAATATCAAAATGTTTTCTTTTTGTGTAATATTTTGCAGTTCAGAAGCATGTTCTCATTTAAACCTTGCATGATCTATCAGATAAGTAAAGCAGAACTGTTAGCCTTCCACAAATACAAATGTGAGACTTGAAGACTTTCATGACTTTCATGACTTGAAGATTTCATGACTTTCCCAGGATCTAAGACCAGTGAGTCATGGGATAGGATCAGAAATCAATAGTCTCAAGTTCCTCGTCTAAAACAAAGGAATCGACCTTTCGGTTTTCTCTAAGATTTTTTAGATACATTTCCTTAATTTTAAATGTGTTTACAAGAAACAGTATTTCATAACCATTGATCTGAATTGCACCAATTTTAAGACATTTGAGACCAAAATCATTGCCTTAACTTTAGAGGTAAATGTAGATGTACCCATAGGAAAACTACACAATTAAAATATTTATATATCCAACAAATCAAGCAAGCACAGAACTCTCTTCACTCTTAGACTAGTTTTTTTTAGTTCTTAGGGATAATGTGTGTGAGGCATCATGGGCCAGAAGGAATTGAAGTCCATTGGCTGCTATGGCTGAACTTAACTGTGTTATAATTCTCACCATGTCCCCATCTCCTTTTTTTGACACATTACAATTGGAAAGTAATAATATATGTCAAAGTTGAAAAAAATATGTATATTTATATGTGTGTGTACATATGTTCACATATAATATATAATTATATTACATATTATGTATAATGATATAAATAACATATTTATATTATATACACATTATATATTTAATAAATTAATATTTTCTTATGTCCATATTAGCGAGCAGATAATTGGACCTAATTGATATTTCAGTTTACATCCAGTATCCTCTATCTGTACTCGTCCTGCAGAGATGTTTACTGAGGAAATTGGATTTACTGTTTGCATAAACCAATAGCTGATAGCTTTGCAGGTCCAATGAACTCCTCAACAATACAAACAAAATAACATTACTGGATTATGTTACTTTGCCATTAGAACTGATTTGGTGAAATACTGTTTCTTGTAAACACATTTAAAATTAAGGAAAATTATCTAAAAAATCTTAGAGAAAACTGAAAGATCGATTCCTTTGTTTTAGATGAGGAAATGTAACATATGGTTCCTTTTTATATAAAGAGTTTTTCTTTATTATTGTTATTTTGAAAATACCAGGAACATGTTGGGAATGAAGAAATTTGACGACATCTCATTATTGCCATTATTGACCTGAGTAGCACCAAATAAGAAGTGATATTAACAGTGATATCAATATGGACAGTTGAATACAAAGTTGGGAATTAGTAGAGACATATCCTAATGTGAATTCTGTGGTTGGTAAGTTACAACATTTCTAAACTTACCTTTTCTTATCTGAAAAGTATAAATAATAATTCTGTTAAGTGAGGATCAACTAGGTAATAAATACTGTGCTTTGAAGATCATAAATTGTAAAGAACAAATGGCAGAGTTGGAAGAATAAGAAATTCTCCTGAAATTATTTTAAACTATAATACAAAAAGCCTTCTACACAATACAATTGTTTCCCCAAATGTGTTTCCAGATAGAATTTTTATTAACCAATTATTTATAGCAGCAAAGAAGCTTGGGTTTTGTATCTTCAGCACAATTAATTTGTAAATATAAATGGGTAAAAGTCTATGACCTTATTCTGAAAAAGAAAATTGTCACAGTGATTAGATTATTAGAAATGTAAAGGATTTTTAAGAAAACCAAAGGTTTGTGCCAAAGGCTAAGTAAGTTAGTGATGCTGAACATAACAAAACCAAATAACCCAGTTGACTCCCACTCGCTCGCATGAGCTGTAACCAGGGCTTAGTCCTCTTCTGAATTGTTTGTTATAATCCTCAATTCTAAGAGAAGGAAAGAAGTTTAAGGGGATTAAGTAAGTTGTCAAAGATCATATGGCCAGTATGTTAGAGAGAGAGAATTTGAACCAGATTCTACCTGGGGCAGTGGGTTGGATGCAAAGCCTATTTTTTCCCCCCAACCCCCAGGCCTGAATTAAGAAGTCATTCATTCCTTTTATAAAAGTGAGGTAGCCTTTATCTTTGTGACTCCCCTATACTTTATCCATTTTCTTATTTGGACCTCTGCCTCTGGCTCAGATAATAAAGAAAAAAAGACCTGTTATCTCCTGCAAGCCATCATAAAACAGCACAAGAACAAGTGACAGTCAGGCTCCCTCTGTGCCCCCCTTGGCAGTAGGAGAAGGCAGAACTGTGCAAGGGGGTCGCTGAGCAGCTTGGGATGCCAACCATTTGATGGCTGGTTGGTGTGTGTTGGGCAGTTTGGAGACTAGGAAAGGACAAAGGCGAATATGGCCTCACCCCATTATTAACTGTAAATTCACTAGCCAGTTCGCCAGACCAAAGGAACTCCTAGCTTGCCCCTCCCACAGATAAAACTAGTAAATAGATATTCACCAATTTACCCTCAAACATAAAAAGTTCCTTTATCCAAACAGCTTGGAAAATGCCTGTGTCCAGGGCCAGCTGTAAGGATAAAGAGTCAAGTGGGTCTATTTTGGTGACATTTTTAGGAACCTCTATAACAAAGCTTGAGACTTTTTTTTTTGCCTGGGAGCTCTCTTACTTGTGACATTTATTAGTCCATAAGTCCCATTAGTTCCTCTGCTGGGGAAAATAAAGATACTTACAAAGCCAGTATTCTGAATGTGACCCCTATGTGGCCCACTTAGCTTTGCTCTCGTGCTCCGACAATATCCAACTCCATCCCGGCTCCAGACAGAGTCACAGAGAGGACTATGCCAAAAAGTGTGGATGAATCAAAGCACAACTACCCCAATTATTAGAAAAAATGAATCAAATATTAATTCTACTGGTCATGGGCTAACGGAGTTAAAACAATTTTGTAAGAAAATATTTTAGATTTTCTTTTTCTTTTTAACTTTAAATTAGAAGTGTTCAATACATGAACTTTTCTCAGGTCCCAATTTACTTATGTTATTTATCATTCAAAATATTCCAAAACTTGGCTCTGAATCTACATACCTATAGGTACATTAGGGATATTTAGACATAGATCAGCTCAGGCAGGTGTATTGTCTTAGTCATCTCTATATCCATCCATTCTTGACCTCCCCATAGTCCCTGGAAGAGGCAGCTCAACTAACTGTGTCACGTCTGAGAGGCTGAATAACCTGTCAACAGCTGTGCAACTATTAAGCACCACAGGCAGTTTCCACAGCTCAGCAGTCTGAGTCTAGGGTCTGTGCTGATAATCCTACAAAATGCTACATTATTTGTTCTTCATTTCAACCCCTTGAAGTATGTATCTCTTCACTGTTAGGATGATTATATATTTTATCACCCAAACCAGGACGCTTTTGAGAATGAAAGTGGGCACCATGGTCATCTAAATAGGATTTGAAGCTTAATTTTGCCACTTACATGGTATATGGCTTTTGAAAAGTTACTTAACCTCTGTGATCCTCACCATAAAATAGTGATAACATGACTTTTTGTTGCTGTGAAAATGAGATAATGCATGTAAACTACTTAACACTGTGCCTCGATAAGCACATTCTGAATATGTAGTCTTCTTATTAATAATTTTTAAATTATTATTAGAACAGAATTCAGAAAGCATCAGAGTATTTTCCAGGAGCAGAGAGGGGGAAATAACCTGGCTTTTTGTTTGAGAATACTTGGGGAAAGTCTTTGTGGGAGGTAATTTGATAAATTTCATCTGTCTTTTATACTCCACCAAAAGGAGCACGACCACAAGAAAACCAATTAGTGGAGAGTCATGTTTGTGAGTATATATACTCATACACACACAAATAGAATACCGTTATAAATAGTCTTAGTGAGACTTCTGTATTAAACAGATAGATCTGCTTCAGCCTTGTTAATTGCTCTGTGTATTAAACTGGATGTAATTTTTCCCTCTCTGCATTTGGTGAGTGAGATGCATTGCCCTCATTGCTAAAACCCTCAAGTGCCCTCCTTCGTTCTCTTCAAAAAATTATGTCTACTTCATTCAATTCATTTCAGCAGCCTTAATTTCTTAAATGGTTTCTGAATTTGCCGTTTGAGAAAGAATGCCCTGTGTATGTAAGAAATAGGATAGTAAAGAAAATGACAGAAGCAAGATACCTTGATTCAGTTGGTGTGTCCACTAAATGTAGCAGTTTCCCATGTAATTTATGGCCAATATGTGAGACAACTGGTACATTGGACCACACTGCTTCTTCTAGAGAACTGTGCTGTGCTTTGTTCCATTCCTCTTCTCATTTCTTTGATTCTAAAATCTCTGACTTCATTTCTTGGTCTGATGTTTTTCCTCCTAGTCCTTTACCTTATTGATGAGTAAAAGCCACCTCTGCCTGCCCTGGATTAGTCAATTCAGAATTCTAACTAAACTCTTTTTGTGTTTCAAACTCTTACCCCATTTATCCTCAAAGCTTAAGATGACAGGTCTCCCCAAAAAGAAATGACCTTCACACACCATAGAGTCCAGTACTCCCCAAACTGAGGATTGGGATGTTTGGGCAATTTCTTTGCCCCACTCTAGATTCATCTAACTGCATGATTTTTTGAGGATCACTTTTCATCTTTGGTTTATTTTTTAAAGAAATAGCAAACAAGATGTACTATCACATGGAAAGAAAGATCAGAAATCCAAATTTAAAATAGGCATTAGAAAAAATAAAATCAAATTCCTTCTACTTTACAAATAAAGAAACTATTATGGTATTAGCGATACTTAAGATTTTTGGTCATCACCACTGAGAATCTAATGAATCTATAAACTCATTAGAAGATAATGTATGTACATTAAATTTCAAGGACCTTAGAGACCTACTAAAGCCCATGTCCTCAGATTATGAAACTTGTATAAGGTTGTGTATCCCCCAAACTCAGTGCAATTGGTGTATGGATCATTCATTTTGGTTGTTTGTATAGAATTCAACGTAATTATCATATATTCATCTTATATTTTTCTCTAGTCTTTCCAGCCACAACATTTCATTAATATTTATAGAAAACATACACAGAAACAAACACTGGAAGGAAACGTGTCAGAACATAAGCCACATTAAACAAATAATTAAGTATCTGTGACTTGCAACAATTTGAGGTTATTTTATGAGTTTCTATAAGAGATTGTATTAAGTTAAACAGGCTGTTATTTTTATAGGTTTTATGTAAATTTATTTGCCAAACAGAGAAGTTTTACACCACAAAGAATCCTCATATTTAATATATGAATATAGTCTTCTTACTTAATATCTCAGTAAAAATGAGGAGAAATAGCTTTGTGAATTCGACTTCTCATCCAGATAAAAGAGTCTCGGGTTATTCTCTATGTCAAATTGATAAACTACAAACTGGAAAAAGAAATCAACCCCTTCTCTCAAGTGATGAATGATCATGCATATGAAATGTTGTTATAAATGTACTATATCGTGAAATAAAGCTATTATAATTAATCAGGAAAGTATAACAGATCTGTTGAAGATAGATAAGGAAAAACTTGGGCTAGAAAACTCCCAAATTAAAACCCAACAAAGTGAGGTGTAAAATGAGGTTTCAAACATAAATGTTTTCAGATGGGTTAATATCCTCCTATAAAAAATCCTATTAAAATCTACAATAAGAATATATAATATGCTTCATCAAGACTGACGGACTTCAACCAAGAATTGCAGGAGGAGTCTGTAGGACAAATAAATGAGTATATATCATCATGTCATAAATCTAATGAATGAACCCATGAATGTGTTTCTCTTGTTATACTCAACGAAAGAGCCAGAAGATGCTAAGACTTCAGGCATTAGCAGTGATAAAGAATTTGTCTAAGCACCTCATGAGCTAGAGTCAAGGTCTAGGTACATTTCTGTCTGGTCAGAGAGCTGGTTATAAAAATTCATGGGCCTACCCAAGGCCCATAGATGTATTGGCTTTATGTATTTGTGCTTGATGCTTTTTAGTGTCAGAGAAAATTTACTATAATCCTTGACCTGAACACGAGTAAAAGATCAATTGTCCAGGATTAAAATGGAAATAGTGATACTAAAGAAGGTAAATTTATGAAGGATTATGTCATCAATTTAAAGTTGGAATCTTAAGAAAAAGTTCTATTCCCAGCTTTGAGATAATTCACTGAATGGCTTTGGGGAACTTCTAGACTCAAAGGAGGAAGAGGGGTCATATATTCTACTTCTGGTACTTTCTATTGTACATGAGAGAACCTTAACACAAATGAGTTTATGCTACAAAGGGGGTGTGAATGTTTCACAAAGAGTAGTCATAAAAAAGAAAGTAAGGGAAGTAGGTCATCAGACACAGCTAGAACCGGACATTGAAACAATATTGGCATGAGTCATTTGTTATACTCATTCTACTTACTGCTCAGAGAAAGCAATTAATAGCCCAGTCAAAAAATAAATAATTTTATTCTAAAGAGAAAGCAAAAAAGAAAAGCTATGGCTCAAATGTGTCCCAGGATCAAGTAGAAAACAAAGATGGGTGGGCCGAATGACTTTGAAAATCCCATCCAGACCTAAGAAACTACAATATTCTGAAAGTTTTAAAATTATCCAGAATATGTTTATTCATATTCAAATAAATTGGATTTATTTATTTATTTATCTATCTATCTATCTATTTATTTATTTATTTTTAGGTGAGGCAACCCTTGGTTGACCTTATAGATTGCAAGGACCTTGTCAGCTTACAATGCCTTATTTTTTATTTTTTTACACCTATTGCACCTGGTCTTCCTAGGTGGTCTTCCATTCAAGTACTAACCAGGCCTGACCCTGCTTAGCTTCTGAGATCAGATGGGATTGGGCTTGTGCAGGGTAGCATGGCCGTAGACTGGTTCTATTTACTAACAGTAAGATTACTTGTGTGTCTCAGTTTATATAAAATAAATATTTAAGAAACAGTAATAATAAGTTGGATAATAGCATTATTTGTGGGCATAGTGTCCTGGGTTCAGATTCCATGAAACAATCCATTGTGTGAACTTACATAATACATTTCCTTTCTGATCCTTGGTTTTCTAATTTCAAAAATGAGAATAAGAATGCTTACATCAGAATTCTTAGAAGATTAAAGGAGTTCATGCCTAAAAAAAAAATCTTACTCCCTAACCTGGCATATAGAGGGAACTCAAATATTATTATTACTATCGCTGCTGCCGCTATTGCTATCACTACTATTACTTCTACCACAATAGTAATTTGGGCACCTTCTGACATACAGCTACCATATTCACCATTTCATAAGACTAAATGTGTAATAGCAGGAAAATATTACATATTGATTGATGAATATTATTACCCTCTCTCATTGATTAAATTATAGCTCTGAGTTCTTACAGTCAAATATCTCTGTTTCTTGCCCTTTCTCCACTCATTTTTTTTTTCATGATTCAATGTAAATTAACTCATGTAGAGAAAGCAGCATGGCATGGGAAAGTGTGTTTGTCTTTAAAATAAATGTCACACTTTGAATACCAATTCCTAATATGTCAGTAGGAAAGATAATCCCCATTTAAGGAGTACTTTCAATTTTCCCATTTGTTCTCAAGTATAATCCTGGGAGAGGGCTATGATTAATGTCACTACTTCATAAATACGACAGCTAAAGATATAAATGGTGTGTCTGTCCACCTTCTGAATTCTCAGTAAGCAATATAGCCAAAAGGTGATTGTGAGCCTTTGGACCACAAATGCTGCTCTTCCCACTATATTCTCTCCTGTGCTAGTTAATCAAGAGTTACTATATTCACAATTCACCTCAACTCACTTAATTACACATAAAGGGTTTAGTCAATGCCCTCATAGGAGTTGGACAATTCTCTTTCTTTCCTCTTGAAAGTTTCTCAAGAACACAAATTGAGGCTCCGGTTTCATTGAGAAAGGAGTTAGAGATTACTAAAGTGCAACAGCGAGATTTCTGGAGATGGAAAGCCGAGGGGGATTTAAGGTTTTAAGGAGTCTTGATGAAAACGGTTTAGAAAAATGGGAGACCTAGAGGATTTTCCTTAGGTGAGAGCACGGGGCAGTCCTACGACTCCCTTGGTGACTTAGAATTAAGGTTTCAATGTTAGTGTGTGAAGCTGAAGCAGATTAGGGAAGAGTAGTCATTCTCAATTTTACAAAGCCTTACAGCTTATAATATGCAAATGAAATTCAAATGGAAAATATTGATTTATACATTCTTTCAAGTATTCTGTGTATCTTGTGGGCTATAGGATTAAAATAAATACCAGGGCTTGGATTTCCCCTTCTGCCATTCTGAGACAATGATTTATTGATCCTTACTGCTTCACAAATAGGCTAAAATAGAGGTTAAGGCCTGGAAAAAGACAGGAGAAGGATGTCTAAAGTCTGATCATGCCATAATTGATATTTTCTCATCACGATGTGTTGGTCTTCTCCTTAACAGATGGCTTTACTTTATTATTATTACTATTTTTAAATGATAAATAGTTCCCTCTAGCTGGGTGCACTCAATTTGGAGAAGAATATTTGATTTTTTTTTTCAGGAATTACCATGTTTCTTAAGAGCTTACTGAAGTGCTACTAATGTCCTGAAGCAGAGAGCATGTATATTAATTCTGCAAATTTCTTCTCTTACACATATTTGGTACTTTTGGATGTGTATATATGTCACGCTTTGAAATGCAAGCTGCACAGCTTTCAAGAGCAAAATCATCCATTTCAAAATATTCGTTGTTTTTTTTTTCTATTATAAAGCTCATCTTGGGACCTTGGATAAGACTATTTTCTTTTTATTACCATGGATGTCTTAGGAATTGAATCAGTTTGATATATAGTTTGTTTTCCCCAGGTCATACCTGCCTGGTGTTTTGAAATGAGAAAAACGAACAAACAAACAAACAAACAAAACAGTTTTTCTATTTCTTTGACTCCTGTTTCTATGCATTAGTGTGAACAGTGGGGCAACCACCAAACTCTCCCTAATTTACACCTGGAAGTCTTCTTGTAAGATGGGGAGACCGGCTGTGTTTTTACAATAGCAAGGAAGTGGACCGTGGGCACTTCTACTGTCACTTTTTAAGGATGATATTATCTTTGGGATAATACACATATCTACAATTCATTGAGGGGGGAGGGTTCTGTTGATTTCTAAATAAAAAGCATAGAGAGGCCTTGGTGCCTGTGTCATCGCCTCTCCATTCAGACCATCATCTCCACAATCTTGCCATGAGAACGAATTCTCCCCATAAGCCACAACCTTTCACCTCTGGATGTCTTGCCTCTACTCAGAACACTCCTCCCCTGCCTCTTTATTATTTCATTCTTGATCATTCTTATCTTAGCTCTAAAGTTGTTTCTTCCAGAGGCTTCTTCAGTTCCCCTAGACGTGGTCCCTGTACTCTCCCTTGCAAGACTCTGATCGCCACTGTAAATGTCTGCTTAATTATTTCCATTTCTGGATGATGAACACTTTAAAGGCAGAGTATGATGCCACCTGCCTTTGTATTCTCTGTGCTCAGCACAGCGCTAGCAATGTCGTAAGCGCATGACGCATATGTGTTGAATAATTACACTAATGAGCTTCTTACTCCAGGTCACTGAAATTTGATTGCACAAATTTTTTTTTGCCAAAAAATGATTTCAGACTGTTAAATTTACTAAAAGACTTATTCATAAAGGCAGAAAGATTATTAAGGCCTACCAAAAGTAAAGTACCGCCCCTTCCCCCCCCAAAAAATCATACACAGGAGAATTAAGAATGGGATACATAAAAGATTGAGCTAATCCTTTTTTTTTCCTAAATATAGTACCACAGAACATATGTGTGAGGGGCAATTATTTCCTCACATGCTAAGAGGAATTCAGCAAAATTCTCTGATGGAGCTATTTACCTAAAACACCCCAGGACCATTCTGTCCTGAGAAAGATAGCCTGTGACAAGTGCAACTTCTATGTGTGTGATTGTTTTTTCCCTAAGGACAGAGTCCCCTAGCCTTCCAGCCTTTCCAATTCCTGGTGGAATTTCTGATACTCTTGTCAATGAAGCCAACATAGCCATTAAGCCTCTCTGGAGATGTGTAAATAGAAATTGTATTTGAGCACACAGCTCCACATACATATGAACTGAAGAAGCTGTTGAGGGAGTGGATGTATAAATATAAATACTAAAGCTCTCTGGGAATGCTCCTGAAGCATCTCTCAGCCCTTTAACTTTAGGTAGCGTGCAAAAGTTTCTGTGTAAAAAGTAGAAAGTGCTACTCAAAGTCAGCATCTTAACCACCTTGCTCTCTCAGTGGTAAAGCTGAACTCTCTCAGCAAACCATCCTACCTTGGGATCAGCAGTCATACAATTCAAGAGTTCTCTGGAGACCTTGGCAGGACAGCCAATGCTGACCCAGCCACGACAGGAATCCAGAGCCGGCTATAGACTCTCAGTGGGAAACACAACCTCATTAAAGCCAGTTGTGAGATTAGAACAAGAAAATCAGATCAGAATATAAAGAGAACACCTTTTAATGCAAAAATGGATTTTCATTGCTTGAAAAGGGAGTATAATACTATTTATAATACTAATAGATGCTTGCGGTTTTTAAAAGAAATAACCTAAAGAAAGCAAAGAAACTTCTCTATAAATGTAAAGTTTGACAAACTCTAAGTAAGCCATGTCAGAGGAACAGCAGAACACATGAGACCTCTGAATAATGTGTGACATTGGTCTAGACAATGGACCAGGAGAACTTCTTGGTTCAACCCTTCTCATCTGCCACAGAGAGCAATTTACAGACTTTCTACCCTGGGCAATGTGTTCTGATATAGTGTGAAGAAACTAAACACAATTGACTAAGGGAAAAAAATATAAGAAGATAATTTATTCTGAAAGTGGGAGGGGAGATCCAATCTTAGAGGCTGAAACAACAACTGAATTGATGGGTCGCATTTAAGGAGCTTTTATTATTTGCCTGTTTCTGTGTTAAGCACTTCATGTGCATTAGCTCATTTTTATCTTGAAGAAGCAAAGACCTTCTCAATCGGTCATAAAGAGACTCCCTGTCTCGCCATAGGTGTGTCAGAGGGAGAGACGCTGCTGCTACTCTGTTGGATGACATGGGGACAGGGGCCTCTGGTGTGCAGCTTAGGCAGGATCCTGGATGAGCCACTTCCATCTCACAATAGCTGCTGGGTCTTCCTTTTCATATGGTTCAGAGGGTAGGACAGAACCTACGTCGTGATGCTGCGTTTTTTTACTAAGGCCTGGTAACATGCTCTTTTTAGGAAAGTGTACTATTCGACACTGCATTTAGCATGGCTTTGCTCCAGAACTCTAGGGGTCTATATTGTAAATCTCCATTTTGAGTTCTTCATAAATTCCACATGGTACCTAGACACTTTCAATGAGGTAGGTCATATGGTACAAGTAGCAGGGCTGCTTGAACTGTAGCCTAACCCTGCTTCACAGCTTTCTGTGGTCTGGCCTCCCTCAAAGTTTGCAGCCTTTGGGTCATCTGGTTTATGGGGTGCTATGATTTCCTTAGGAGTAAAATTTGTTGCTTCTAAAACCTGAAGGGCCCTAGGAGTTTTGCTTCCTTTGTAATGGAAGGAGATGAAGATGTAATAATGTGTTCTTTCTTTTGGAGCAATGTCCTAGCACACCACAAATTATTGAACTCCTAAAAATGTCCCTGATGTGAAATGCTCTTAAATCTTTGGAAAGTTAACTGCCTTCTCTCTGGAGCAAATATGCATTACTAAGTTATCTAATATATTGTCATTTCTTGAACATCCAATAAATAGTACAAGGTCATTAATACGATGCACCAGTGTAGTGTTCTGGGCACAGTCAGATGGCCAAGGTCTCTTTGGACTATATTATGACAGAGGGTAATAAAGATAGCATAGCCCTCAGGGAAGACTATAAATTAATTCTATTGTTCATTTCATATGAATGAGAGCAGTTTGTTTCTGAGCTTCCTTTCTGACAGGTATGGAGAAGGACACATGCTCTAGATTAATGAATACATGAATACTGAGTTCAAATTAATGTTTTAGCAAAGAAACTACACATCACCACTTCAAATAGGGTTGAGGCTACTACTTGGTCGAGTTTGTGGTAGTCCACTAATATTTTTCCAGAATGCATCTGGCTTGTATAGGGGCCAGACTGGTGGAGTGAAATAGAGAGAGAACGGGAAGCACCACTGCTGGATCCCTCAACTCATTCAGGATGGCTCTAATTTCTACCACCCTGCTCTCTGTTTTGTTTGCATTTTCTATCTTAACTGGGGGTAAGGGTCAGTGTAAGTAAGAGACTGTTACTAAAATATCCTTCTATCATATAGCTCTTACCCCAGAGTACAAGGAACAAATCTGGGAGTTGGGCTGGATTCAAGTTTCCTGTTTGAATATACTCACATCCTAGGTGTACGGTTACCTGGGCACATGGCAGTCTGTCCCTTTGAAGTAATTCTGAGAGTACCGTAACTATGTACATCTGCCGTAGTATTATGAGAACCCTTTATCCTGGAGACCTAGCCTTTTCTTCATCTGAAGAGTTCAGGATGAGGTATCTGGCTTGGGTCTAGAAAGTGGGCAAGGAATTACGCCTTTTTATTGGGGATGTTTCCTGCCATCTCCTAACTATTCATAGTTGTTTTACTTGTATAGAATAACTAATACTATTGTTGACTAACAGTTGGCCTTTCTTAGAGGTATTGAACCTATTAACCATCTTATTAAACATACTCTCTCAGGTCCAACTCCTGTGAGTGCAACGCCAGTATTGCTGCTAATTATAATTGTCTTCTTTCCCCCTGACTCCTGAATGCCATGACATCAGTTCTGTTATGTCAGGGCTCTATCATCCCGTTGCTCTCAGTTCCAAAGCTACATCTTCTAGTGTCTCTCTTACCAGCTGGTGATGCTGGTGCCCCTCTCCTCGGCCCACTTATTATTGCCTTGGCACCGAAGATCTAGCTAGTTTGAATCTTGAAACTTTTGTGGAGCTCTGCTATTCTTGTTATTAAATATGAGGCTTGTTCCTAGGCTTTTTATGCTCTGTGCATATAAGAAATTAGAGTCACTGTAATGTAGCTAGAGTCTTCTGTCATTCAAGTCTGTCATTTAATTGCTAATTAATTACTCTCAGCCTTTCATTTTCTTTTTGCCAGTCACCAACTGCCCTTGCTTATTACTGCTTGCAGTGACAGAGAAAACATTTTTCCTAGACTGCTATTAACTAATCTAATTTAAAATATGCTTGCTGGCTTGTGCTGAGTCAATAGTTCCAATTTTGGCTTGCAAACACAGTCATATCCTTAAGCATCTAGTAAAATATTCTGCTGTCCCCAGGACATATCCGTCATTGTTCTAGATGTCAAAATGAGAGAGCATGAAAATGTAGCTCTTACAAATGATTATTAATTTCAGATAAAATGAAGCAAAATACATTCATGGACTTTCAATATTTCTTATTTTCTATCAGAGAGTGAATTTTTTTCATATAAAATGTTCTTCACAACTGCTCCTTGGTGTCATCCTCAAATCCATCAGCTGGCACCATTCCCCACATACATTCCAGCCATACAGGAAGCTGCACCTTTCTTCCTCACCTCTGAGTTATCTGTGCCCTTCCCTACCTAGAAGGCTCAGTCCTCCTTCCTAAATTGTATTTTGTCTTGATAATCATTTTGTGATATATACAGATATAAAATCACATTGTACGGCTTAAACTCATGCAATGTTAAATGTCAATTACATGTCAGTAAAACTGGAAAAAAAAAAACCCAAATAAAACATTGTGGGATCTACCACTATTATGTTTCATAATAGAAAAGGAATGAATTTGAACAACAGAAAAGGAAAAGGACAAAATCTCAGAATAAAGGAGTCTCATAAAGTATTTAAAAGAATAAAATTTAAAAATAAAAATAAAACAAGAATCAACACAGTTGACTTGTGCACAAACACGAAACTCTTTTGTTGTTGAGACAGGAGAGGGGTTGCTGAGTTCCCAAGAGACCAGCGTGACATGATTGTGGCTTAGGACCCGCAGACTTGGGTTTGAGATTTCACTCTACCATCAACAAACTATACGGCACTGGTCAAACTGCAAATCTCTTTAAGCCTCATTTTCCCATCTTTAAAACTGGCATAACAAGACAAAATCCTTTCCCTCGTTTTCTTTCCCAAGAAAAAAGGAGGAGAAAGGTAACCCTGAGAAAGAAGAGTTGCAGGAGAGTGGATGGTTAAAAGATAAAACCCATTGAAATAACCAAGACTTCAATCAAAACTAAATGAGGACATTTTACTAGCCAGAATTTTACCCTGAAAAAGGAAAAAAAAAAAAAAAATCAACTCTTAATCTAATCAATTTTGTATAAATTAAAAAGGCACTTACAGTTTACTTCTTATAAGGCAATTTGCATATTTCTGATTGCAAAAGGAGAGAGATTTTTCCTCCATAAGATGATCTCAAGGTAATAAGTGTTACTTAAAACAACAGCTAAGTGTTGATTTAGTTTCACAACAGTTATACATTTGCATTTCCCTTATTTATTGCTTATAAGAACAATAAGCAATAAATAAATAAAGAGCCACAAATGGAGTTGAGGAAATGAAGATTTTCAGAGGTTCTGTAATTGGTCCACTCTTAAACTATGAGGAGATAACAGAAAAGAACCTGATCTAAGGCCTGTGCTTTTACCTTCTCTCCTATAACATCTTGAAGAGAGAGAGTATTTGTCTCTATGACTTGGCTATGAGGAATTCTTCCCAAAATGAGACACTTGATGTGAAAGGAAAAAGCACAAACTCTGGAACCGGAAACACCCGAGTCTGAACACCAGCTACACAGTGTCCTGGGGACCTGGAGTAATTGACTCACCCTCTCAGAACCTAAATTCCTTCAACTGTAAAATAAGGATAAAAACACTGGCCTTGAAAATTTGTATATGGATTATATATTAATTTGTGGAAACTAACCCATTACCTGGCAACATATTCAGTGATTTGCAAATAAAACAGTTATTTTTACTACATTATTATGAATGTAACTATTCTATTTACTATGAATAATGACACAAGGGTGTCATTATTCTGATGGATCTGTTTTTTCCACTCTTCCGCGACATAGTGGTATAAAAGTGCCTAGCGGACACTCAGGTACCACCACTACTACTACTACTACTAGCAATAACAGCCCATACACGTGGCACTTACTTCATGCCAGTCATTTGTTTTAAATGTTATACACACATTTAAGTCACAACAACCCTAGGAAGTAGGTGATATTATCTCGTTCATGTTACAGATGATCAATTATAGCAAAAAAGAATTAAATTAACATACCTAAGCCACATAGTTGGGAGGGAATGAAGCCAGGACTTGAAGATCATTCTGCTCTGGATCATGAGCTGTCAACCACACTTCTGCTGCCAAAGGTGACCTTAGGAACTGCAACAGAGACAATGCAAGAAGAGAAGAAGAATGACATTGTGACACTTTTGCATGAAATCGACTATTTTCTTACAAGTAAGACAAAGCAAAAAACAAACACAAAACTAACAGAGAATCAATGTCGTATTGCTCAGCCTTTCATTATCAAAGTTCTGTATTCTCTCCTCATATTTGGTCAGTATTTTCTGTGAGTAGTAATAGCAGAAAATATATAAACAAACATATTTGACCTCAGCAGATTTTCCCTTAGTTTGATAATTAATTGTACAACCATATAACTAACCCACATTAACATAGTCTCAATAATCAAAATCATAATCTTCATTCTATGTCTTTGAAAAAGGTGACGAGTATGCCCATTTCTACATAAGGAAGCTCAGTCTTGGTTAGTTTTGACTTCTAAGTCAACCTGCTCTCTGACTCTAAGATCCACACATTTTCTTTTAGAAAGTACAACAGCTATGTACTGTGACTGTATACCTGACTGTGCTGGGTACTGGGCAGATGGAGATAAATAAGACACAGCACAGCCCCAACCTTGAGTGTCCTCCTCACAAACCCAAGAAGATGTACAACCACGCAATACAATTCTCTAATGTTTGAAAGCGTGCCATCTGGTAAGAATCTGGAATGAGGATGAGATGGTAGAGGGACAAGAAAGTTCTGAATAAGGACTCAACAATGGTTTTATATAGAAGGCACAGGGACTCTGTCACCAAGCCTCCATCTCTGAGGCCTCCAACACTGACACTTTTCTGTAAAACAGCCAACTTCTTCCCTGGGCTTCAGAGTGCACAGATAAAATGTGTCTTTACAATATATTTTGTTTTGGTATGTAAGCGCTAAGTAAACGTTGGTGGAATACCAACACCCTGATACACTGTCCACCTTTGAGCGATGGTGCTGTGCAGGCAAAAAGATATGCAGAACATGAAGAAATATTTTGTTACCTCCTTGATTCAACTGCATTACAATCACAATGTATCCTTTAAATTGCTGCAATCTGTCAGATTAAGAAATGACAAAAACACATTTCACTTTATTCTTGACTAAAAAACAATTCAATGACACAGTCTTGGAATTGGGTAATGAATCATTAATTTCTAATGACCCAGGGGCAATAAAATCTCTCTTCTGACACATGTGGTGCTGCCTTGTTGAAGTTTAATGGACCAGTAATTGACCGAATTATGGGGTGCTTCTCATCACCCTTAGACTTGACCCAGCACATACACAGCAAAAGTTTTCCCCATAAGGTGCATTTAAATAAACAGAAGTCTCAAGCAAGAAGAAGCATCGTAGTGAGGTACAGCATCTACTGGGAAAACGAGCACCATGTCTAGTCTTAACCAAGTTAGAAAAATGAGAAGGGAGACAGCAACCTGGGCGGTGACAGCCACACAGAATCCAATGTCGGCACACTGCTTTATCTAGGATGGCAACTTGATTCTTCAGAATACAAACACACATTCTTTCCAGTAGTTACCGATGGTTGAAATTTATCTATAATTATTTTATTTCTTCCTCTAGTTCTTGATTACCCTGTGTGTGGATGACTTTAGCAATAAGTGGTTAATAATAGACCATGAAGCAGGAAAAGGAGGTTAAAGTCAAGATACTTAATTCTCAGACAGGATTCTCAGTTTCTGTAAAATCACTCTGCAAATAGTGATGCTATAGGGATACCTGGAATGTGGAACATTCCAATGAGCTTCGGAGTCCAGTAGGCCTGGGTTTAAAACCCAGCTCAGCTACCCTGAGCAAACGTTTTCTGTACCTCAGCTAATTTCTTTGTAAAATGCAGTTGCAGAGTCAGTGGGAACTTTGACTGGGACTAATAGATCTGCAAGCCTCAGCTCAATATTTTCCACTGCTTCAGTGAAAGGAACTCAGTAAACAGTACTGTTCTCCCCTGGGCTAACACTTAGCAGTGGAGATGGGTTTATATTGAACTATCTACTCTTTTAACCAATGCACCAAAAAGATAAACGGATGACTAAGTGCTATCCCAACTTCAGAATTTTGTTTTCAAAATCCACACATGGCATATTTTGTCAAATGCTTTCTGTTAAAGACCCTTAAAACTTTGATAGTCTAGAACATGCGTCAAGCATCCTGAATCGCTAATGACAAAAGGCAAATGTGAAAAACTAGTGAAAACTAAGGGGTCTGACTTCGGTTTTGGATCCTCACCAGATGTTCAAGGAAAGCCAAATGCTTTCAGCACTGGTCACACCTGCTTAATTGGCAATGATAAGAATCTTAGATAACGAAAGAGGAATTAAGTAGCTACAGATAAATGACCCGAAAAGGCTTAATGATGCTATACCAAACAGAGAGGAACAGAATGCAATCTAGGAACATGATTGCAAGTAGAACTGCAGGTTAATGACCTTGTTTTTAGAACTTAATGGGGCACGCACGGTCCCAGATTGGAAGTAAATGAATGATAGGATATAAATGTCTATCCTGGCATTTCATAAATAAATTATTATAACACTAATTGCACAGAAATCACCTTTCTTTAATATGATCCTTATTCAACACCTGGCTCTTTCCTAAACTGGCATCAGCATAAGTAGTTGACTCAGCTAAAATAGTCATAAATAAAGCCAGATACTTTTATTTTTTTAGGGTAATAGTTGCTGGGCACACTAATTATGTACAAAAGGATTTGTTGTTGTCGATGATGCTTTGTTTGGTTTTGCTTGTGCATTTACAAGAGGAAACTAGCACTATAATGGGTTGGGAAAGCCTGAGGCCCTGTTGCTCTGTGGGAAACACCATCAGTTCTGACTTGATCCTCTCTCTGGGATGGTGATTGTTGCTAGGGCTTTAAGGAAACTTTCAGGTCATCTGGTTTCACGTTTCACCTTTTCCTTGGTACTAGGTAGATGCCTTCCTGGGCAGAAATGCCGCAACTGTGAGCTTTGCTCTGGCTTTGCGTAAACCTCCACCAGTTTTATTTGGGGGGCAGATATATTTGGGTGTCCTTCCTTTGTGCTCCCAGCTTTCCTATGTGTGTGCAGCTCTCTCATAGTGCTTTTCTCACCACATTTCCTGCTTCTGGGGCAACCTGAGTCCAGTACCATGATCCTCTTTGCAGGATCATATACCTGCATATACTTGGAATATAGTAAGTGCTCTGGAAATATTGCTTAAACAAAGGGAAGGAAATCAAATCTGCTACTGCTTAGGCCAATCACTGAAAGCTAATATGCATTTATTCACTTAACCAACAAATACTTATTTAGCATCTCCTTTGTGTAATAATCCCCAAGAATAAAAAGCAAGTATTTAAGATATAATTTCTCCTTTCAAAAAATTAAAGAATCACCTAATGTTTTTTTTTTTTTAAAGGAATACAATAGTAAAACCAACCAATGAACAAAAACACTATTTTCTAGGTGTTGAATTAAATATTCAGATGTTACTCCTCATCAGAGCCCTAAGACATAATATACTATTATTACCTCATTTTACTAATGAGAAAACTGAGGCACAGATTAGAAAACATTATAACTCTTTCTCTACAGGCAAGTGATGGACCAGGTTTAAATATAGGCCAAATAGCTCCGAAGTGTATACATATACATATAAATTACATATACAAGTACGCACCATATGATACTGTCAAAGGCTCAGAAACAGCCAAAGTAAAACCAGTGAATCACTGAAGTAGTGATTAGTAAAAACTTATTGTGCATACACCATAACGACAGTTTGCAAACTCATTCCAAAACATGGAATGAGGCTCGGGGGCATATTGTTACAAAGCTTACACAGTGAGAAAGCAGCGAATGTTTATCCCTCGCAGTGATTGGTTACGGTGTTAGCATTTTCAGTGGTTACCTTATCTTGGCCTTGGGAAACAGTTTAAGTTTTACTTATGATTTCCGGAGGCATAGGCGAGACATAACCAAGGTCAAGTTAGTACTGCAAAATAAGCTAAATCGAGCCTTGCTTGTATGTCTACACCATTCTGCCTGCTCAGGGAACCTTCAGTGGAGGGAATATCCATTTGTTTTTGGTTTCAACAACTGTGAAAAAATAAATGCTATAAATTCAAAGGAGGGAAAGTGATTGATCATCAAAAATTAGAGAAAGTTTCATAGGAGAGAAAGATGGTGAGCTAAGCCTTTAAAGTTTGAGAAGCTTTACATGGGCAAAGAGGAACCACTGAGTGGGGCAGAGTGAGAAAAATCAGCATGGATGTCTGAGTGGACACGAGGTAGCAGGAGGAGGGGCCTCAGGTAAACTGCAGCCAGAGATAAGGCTGGAAAGGAAACTGTGAAAGTCTTTGACTGCCAAGTAAAAGTATTCAGAGATCTTGCTATCCAGGCACCTGACAGATTCTGTCCTTTACAGAACCCTATGAGGCTCCTCTGAGCCCTGGACCAGGCCTTAACCTTGGCCTGTAAAAACCTTGAACCTTGAACCAACACTAACAGAGTTTCTAACAGCTCAAGGCCATATCCCCAGGATGATCCTAGCCC
>NW_011888870.1:2078047-2084662 GCF_000151845.1 Pteropus vampyrus
AGTTAAGAGCCAATGAAGTCCCTGCTTGAAGAACAAGTGGGCTTCTATATGCTCAAAAATAATACATACATGAAGCCTAAATATTGTAGAGGCATAAAGAATTTTTTAGGAGATTTGATAGATGGAGAGAGAATTGACAAAGAAAATGGTTATCACCCTATTGAAAAATAAGAGAAAATTGCCATTTTGCCATATGTCACTATAAAAACAAAAACAAACTCAATAAACTCAACAGTTATCATTCCAATCACATTGAATAGGAGGAGGAAGACGAATTGGAGGAAACCCAGAGATGTCAATTGACTGTTCTTAAGAAATTCTGGGGTGGATAGGATAAATCTGTATTTTCGATATTTCCAACCTACCTCACCCTTGAGGAATTCGGTTAGAGTTAGAGGATCTGTTACTGTTTATTCTGTTAGAGATGACACCATGTCTTGCTGCCAATCATTGTTCCCCAAATTATAATTCAGTTTACATTCTAATTCCCAAAAAAGTTATATGCTTACAGGGAAAACTTTCTTGCCCTTATTTGGTCTTAAATAAGCCTAATGAGCATGTACAGTGTAGCAAGTGCATAGTGACTCCTTGTTACAGATTCGATTGTGTCTCCCCCCAAAGGATATGTTAAAATCTTAATTGCTGTACCTCAGAATGTGACCTTATTTGACAAAAAAGGGTCTTTGCAGATGTCATTACCTTAAGATGAGGTCATTGGGGTAGATCCTAATCCAATATGATCAGTGTCCTCATAAGAAGAGGAAATTTGGACAAAGACAGACACATATAGAGAAAAGAAGATGCAAAAACACAAGAAGAACGCCCTGTGAAGATGGAGGCAGCGGTTGGAGTAATGCATTTATAAGCCGACGGACACTAAGGATTACCAGCTGTCACCAGAAGCTAGGACTGAGGCACGGAACAAGTTCACTCCCAAAGTCTCCCAGGATTTAATCCTGCCTACATCTTGATTTCAGACTTTTAGAGTCCAGAAATGTAAGGGAATAAATTTATACTGTTAGGCCACCCAGTTTGTGACATTTTATTAAGGCAGCCCTAGAAAAGTAATGTATTCAGGTAGGCAGATAACTCATTTTAAAAAGTCTCCAAATTAAAGTCATCAGGAACATTAATTCTCTAAACGCTTCAGAAAATTCTCTCCAAGGGCCTTGGAACCTTCACATGACCATTATCACAGGTTGCTTGACTAAATGTCACTTAAGAGTTAACACACTGTTTCTCCTCAGGTCTGTCAGATAGTTTTAAAAATAAAGACCCAATCTCAGGTAAAAACACTCTGCCACTGCTTTTTCATGCACAACCATACATATTAATTTTGTCAGAGGATGGGAGGAGGTAGGTTTGGCAAGGAACCACAGGCTGTGGGGGCTACCCCGTTTCCCCTTCATAGAAGTTTGTACAGAGTCTGATTTCTTGGTCTGGGTATTTATGATGTCAACGTCTAGCTGGTCTGACGAATGGCTTTGGATGGACCGTGACAATTCTTGGCTGTACATCTCATTTTATCATTATGACTCCTCCAGCCTCATCCTACCCCCCATCCAAAGGAAATTAGTTTGCCCCATATGAAAGAGGAAATCAAGAGCTCTTTCAGGCACCACTGTTTTAGTTAACAAGGTATTCATTAAATTAGGGTGGTGGATGATCGAGATGATCTTAGTTCTCATCTGTTATGAATGACCGTCTTTTTGAGGAAAACATGAGATGCCCTCTGTAGCCAGAGATCAGCAACCAGGCTGCTGTATCTGCAGCTGCAGACTTTCTGAGTTAGTGGACAATTGGATTTGACCTTTCGGATCTATGCTCTTATCTAATTCAATTAACGATCCATTGAGCTTGGCCTGACCGATGGAGAAAGGCAGCATTCTACAAGGCAAATCCTGGCCTCTTCAGGAAGCCTATGGAGGAATCTTCGTTTGATCTCAACATCCCGGGGGGGAAAAAAAAGTAGCCCGGGGGTGGGGGGGAAAGTAGGGTGCTTCTTTTTGAAGGGCCATCCAACACAGACATAAGCGAAATCAGCAGTTATTTATCAGTAAGATTTGGAGTCCACAATGTCTTTGAAAGCCTTTGCTGATTTTCAAATTGTTATGTGTACCGGGGAGATGGAGCAGGGTGGGAAATGACTGACTGAACCAGCAACAGATTAAAAACAAGTTTCTAAACTGTTTTCAGACATGGTGTAGCACCCTGGACAATAAGGCAAACCAGCACATAGGAAGAGTAGTTCCAAACCTCATCGTATTAAATGAGATGTCAAAGCAAAGCAGCAGGTTTTGTTATTTTGTTTTGTACAAAAAAAAATAAAAAGTTTATTTAAAAAGAGGCAAGATTTATCTTAATGAACTAAAAGATATTTTCCCCAACTCAGTTATCCTTGCTGTCCAGGAATAGTATTAAGCAACAGTATGTGAAACACTGAGAAAGTACAGAGTGGGCCTTATCTTTCTCTTTTGCAACTGAGGGAATTGAGGCTAAGAAGTTAAATAAATCCTCCAAGGTCAAGTAGTTTTTAATAAGCACAGCCACCCAAGATTCCTGTGTCCATGGCTTTAAATGCTGCTTCCATGTAGTTCAGGAACAAGTAAGAAAAGGGACTCTGAAGACAATAGGCTGGAGAAAGCTATGGACTGGATCACTTTCCTCTATGCAGATCTCATGATTTGGAATAAAATGAACTCAGATATATGTGAGTTTGTGTGTGGATGAAGAAAGTGGGCATGTAGTTAATCCTAATGGCCTCTTCCTAGAAACAGGTCATTGCTAATGAGACAGATCAGAGTTTGACATTTAGCATTTGGCTCCAAATTATTAGTCTTCCTCTTGTGAGCATAAAATCAGGGGTGCTCCTTTGTTTTGATTGGCCGTTAATAAGCTGTCTTAAAGTCTGCCTTTAACAGAGACAATATGATAAACTAGGCTTTACACGTGGAAATGACAGATCCACACTATCCAGTGCTCTCTGGGCATGGAGGAGAGTGGGCAGAATACAGAGATGTCAGCAGGGAGGGAACTTTTCTGCTTATCGAAATCACCATAAGTGATGCCAATTACCAGAGCAAACCAGTGACCATATAATTACATTTTCTGTTTCTAACAGTGGCAGTTGCTTCAGAATAAACCTGTTATAGAGATAATGGTCCCCATCATTCCCAGTTGATCAGAAAAACTCCAAAGCTTTTATCTTTGGAAGGCCAGATTAAAATGAGAAAAAAGAAACAATAGAGCTGAAGTTTGTCTTTGATGGGGCTGAAGGCTGAAATCAATCATAGGCTAGTACTTGAGAGCTTAACTGGTGTTTTTACCAGGCTAGTGCTAGACAGGACTCATGTGCTGTGGTTCCTGCACATAAGAAGCTTACAGTCCGGAAGTGTCAAATGTTTGTAACAGTAATAGACAGGTGGTTCTTAAAAAAAATAAAATCAGTGTCAGATGGTGAGGGTCTGTCCTTTGACACTAACAAGTATATTATAGTGCATAAGTGTACAGGCTCCAGAGACAGATGCGAGTGGGTTTGCATTTCATGGAGGCCATTTATTAGCTGTGCTTCTAGGTGTAAATTCTTAACCTACTGAATCTTAATGTAATCATCTGTAAAAGATAGTAAGATCAGCTAATACTTAGGACTTTTGTGCAGATGATATTAGATAATGCAAGTCATTTTTAGGATGTCATTTTGGATGATTTGTGTCTAGATATAATTCAAGATTACAAATTGATACACATAAGAAAATTGTGATTAATATAGATTTTCCTTAGAAATTTCACAACTCATAGGATAGTTGGCATAAGAAAAGAAATAGTGTGCTAAAGGTTTTCAGCAGTTGATGAAAAAAAAAAATCGATGCAATCCAGAGTGTTGCCAATAGGACCAATTATAGCTCAATGGGCATAATGGAAAATGGTTTGCACTTATTCTTACAGCTCATTTTTTAATGTGATGCCTGCCAATACATCACCGTATTGGCTACTGAATCAGAAGCAGATTGACATGGAAATGTAATCCATCCTTGTCTTCCGAGATTGGCTAACACAGAAGAAACAGTTCATATATCTCTATTGCAGAGTATACAATTCAAAATATAATTCATAATATAAAAAGCCTCACCTAATTTCATGTATGTGGAGAGAAAAGTTTACTGACAAATTTATGTTTTGCAACCTGTTAAATACTCCTCTGCTGAGATATTTTTCTTACTCTTTTCCCCTAGAACACAGTTAATCTTTAGGCTTTTCACATGCTCTTTTCCAAGCTCCTGATGGACATTAAATCTGTCAAAAAAAAAAATTAAATTTGACTGTGTCCAAATGGTAGTGGTCTGAGATTCTGAGTCACAGTCACACTAAAGATGACACACTACTCTTCATGCAGCATTTTACACTAGAGGCCCTTGTAGCTGTATAGTCCCCAGCACCCCAATTAGAAATGGTGACATGACATTTGCAGTTCCTGCTCCTATTTAAGGATCCATCGTCCACAACAGCCCAGTGACACACACTTCAGGCCACACTGACAAAGACATGCACACCGAATTCCTTGGGCACACCGAATTCCTTTTTATACCTCACTTTTCTGTGAAGGAGGAAATAAAAGGACTCAGAAACATGCGATTTTGCATCTCTAGGGCAATGGGACAATCATTCTGACAGCTTCAAAAAGTGCCTTGAGAAATTGCTAGAAATTGGTTTAAAAACCATCATCCAAGAAACAAGGCAAAGAAATGTTTGTTCTCAGAGTTGGCAGCTTCCATCTGGGGTCACTGAAGGGTACCAAAGTTTTCAAGTTCAAGACAGCTTTCCTCTAGCATCCTCTGTGGTGTGATTAAGTCATAAAAACTTCTGGAACAATAACATTTCATCAAACATTTTATCAAGGTTTTGTTTCCCATCCACCTCATCCCCTAACCAGTGGTTAGACTTCAAACCATGATCAAGGCAAAAAAAAAAAAGGATTGTACTTTTGGACAAGTATACTTGACTGAAAGTTCCTAGCTTGGTACTTGGTACTAAATAGGTGTTCTATAACAGGGATGCCCTCTGCCTTCATGTAGGCCCTCCTGTTTTCCTCCTTCCTAAGGTGTCCCTGCTGAAGGCAATGGAAGAGAGGATGATGATTATGCTCAAGGAGAAATGGAGGTGAAGATTCTCCAAGTCCCTGATAGGTACTGCCTTTCCCAGCAGGAGTCAAGGTTCAGGAAGCACCTTAACCCTCTGCTTAATAGTTAAAGGCCCACCTCAAATAGAAAGGGAACCTAGATACAACCTCAGTAAAGCTGGGGGAATCCTAGCAAAATTTCTATCAATCTTTTGTGCATGCAGAGCAGGTGGCACCGGTAGCTGACCATCACTGGAAAGGCTCTCCTGCTTCATGAGCGGATTCAGAGTGTAGCAGTGAGGCAGAATGGATCACATCACCCCATGCACCAGCTCTATCATATAAGACAAGTTAGTTATCCTCTGAGCCGCAGTATTTTTGTTTTGTTTTGTTTGAAGTGAAATTGGGATCAATATATTTTCTTGGTAATGTTGAAGTGAGGATTAAATGCTGGCATGTAATAAATGAAAACTGTTAATACTTTGACTTAAAATATTGTGATGGTAAATTGTAAGTGTCAGGTTGACAGGGCTATGAGGTGCCCAAATATTTGGTGAAATATTATTTCTAAGTGTGTTTCTGGATGAGATTAGCATTTGTAGACTGAGTAAAGCAACTGTCCTCATCGACCTGGTGGGCCCCACTCAAACTAATGAGGGCCTGGATGTAATTAAAAGCTGAATAAGAAATATATTTTTTTCTCTCTGCATGACTGTCCTTGAGCTGGAACATCAGTCTTCTCCTGCTTTTGAACTTGGACTAAAACTAATACCATCAGATCTCCTGGGTCTAGACTTCTCAGCCTCCATAATTGTATGAGTTATACATAATTGTGTGTGTGTGTGTGTGTATGTGTGTGTGTGTGCATATAACTAATATTTCCTATTAGTTCTGTTCTGTTTCTCTTGGAAACTCTAAAATACAAATATTATTATTTGAAAAGCATTTAAGGTCAATGTTTCCTCTTATTACACAGCCTTACTTTTAAATCCAAACATGCCTAGGATATGCTATTATAAGTTATCAATTATAAATTATTATAATATCATTATAAATCATTATAATAGATTTCTAAATGACAGAAGTGTTTGAGGAACCTCAGGAGGCCACTGGTAAGAAGTCAGAGGAAGAGGTTACTGTTTTTTATTTCAAACTTTGAATGTCCTATGACAAACTTTTCTAACATTTGCAGAATTCTCCAAATTTCAAAATTTTCCTATTCTTTAAGGAAAAAAAAGTCCATGTGATGACTACTACTTTATTATCATAAAATAAAAATATATCAAACTATGGTATGTTAATAAAAATATTATAAACTGAACAGGAAAATAAAACAATCACAAAAATGAGACACTACTTATCATCTTGAAAAAGATGAAAGAAAAATGAATGAAAAAACTAGACATTTTTCTAGTTTTTAGCTTTGGTTATCAAGACAATTGAACATTCCAAGGTTTCTCAAGTGGCACATTAAAGACAATAAGAACACATAAACAAAA
>NW_011888870.1:2084712-2102594 GCF_000151845.1 Pteropus vampyrus
ATTTGCAGAATTCTCCAAATTTCAAAATTTTCCTATTCTTTAAGGAAAAAAAAGTCCATGTGATGACTACTACTTTATTATCATAAAATAAAAATATATCAAACTATGGTATGTTAATAAAAATATTATAAACTGAACAGGAAAATAAAACAATCACAAAAATGAGACACTACTTATCATCTTGAAAAAGATGAAAGAAAAATGAATGAAAAAACTAGACATTTTTCTAGTTTTTAGCTTTGGTTATCAAGACAATTGAACATTCCAAGGTTTCTCAAGTGGCACATTAAAGACAATAAGAACACATAAACAAAACAAAAAGATATTGATTATAATATTTACCCGGACTAGAGTTTTGAGAGATTTCAGTTGAATGGAATGAACATATGACTAGAAATACATGCTCAGGATCATGTCTGGTTTTGATTCAGAATTGCCTATCTGTATAACATGTCTTTTACTCATTAAATCTGTTTCCTCATTTGTAAGATGTGGCTAAAAATAATTGTAATAACTATGTAAGATTATATGAGAAGTGAGAGAATGCAAGGAAATATTTATATCCAAATTTTGATGTATGGTTAAATACTCAATAAATGGTATCCAATAAATAATATTTAATAATATTTAATCCTTCCAGCAATAGATATGTCAGAAATGGTCTTACAACAGAGATTGGTCAAAACTCCAGCATCTACACCAACCAGATCCTACCGTCATTATTCTAGATTAATTAACCTGCAGCCAAGATTTGAGTAAAAGAGCTCAGATGCTTGAAGAAAAGTTTAACCCTTCTCAGAAGCATTGAAAGAGTACAAAGGTAAAGCCAAGAGAAAAACTAATAGAGCCAGAAACAAAAGCCTCCCATAGGGAGAAACTGCACAAGTAGAAGCCACTTCAATGAAGCAAAGAATACTCAGGGAAAAATTAAACTCTCAAACAACAGAAGAAGACATTGATTCTAGTGTTCCTGAATCCAAAAAGCCTATCTAGACCACTAGCACTGTCTTAGCAGGAGAGGCGTGTCCTTTATAAGTATACAAAGCACCAGACCCACATGGAGCAGGCACCTGCAAACTTTCTTGAGCATTGATTTTTCTCATATAGGCAAAAACATATATTAAGACAAATAGAAGTGTACACAAATGGAAGTGTCCATTAGAATTAGAATATATGCTTGAATCAACTCTCAAACCCTGAAAGTATGCAAAACACTGTAAAAATGCCAAATGCCTCTAACCCTAAAACATGTGATCTTGCCGAAGCTCTTTCTTAGGTATTCTATGTTCTCTATTGACACAATATCATTAATTCCATTAACACAGATAATGGAAAGTTACTGAATAGAAATTAGGGCCAAAAGAAAATTATTAGAATTAAAGGTATAGAGGGTTGTTTTTCTCTGTGTATTCAAAGTAGCTAAAGTTCAAACATGACTTATCAAGGAACCATGACTTTTAGTGTCCACATCCTTCTGTAACTCCCTTCGCTTGAAATTTGGCCAGTCCTATAACTTGCTTCTGATCAATAACATATGGCAAAAGAGATATCTAATGACTTTCAAGTCTAGGTCAGAAGCCGTTTCTGATCTTTCTGACTCTCCCATCAAACTAGCAAAAAGCCTTGCAGATAATCTGTGCTTATAATGTGTGTGGTGACTCTTGTCAACTCCCTAAAGCTTTTAGCTGTGATTTCCCTGCTCTTTGCTCTGAGAAACTATGATAGCAACTATCTTCATAATTTCCTGTGACTGCTGCTGTTGATTTCTGACTGGTTCTCACTCCCCAGATCTCTTTAAAAAAACTCAGTCCCCTCCAAATATAGACAGCTTCATTATGTTGTCTTCTTTCATGAAAACACCTTGCAAGAGAGCCTAGTGAAATTCCTGTAATGGATACTGTGCTGTACAGTATAGATAGCAGTTAAGGAGGACACTGTGTTACAAGTGTCCGAAAACCCAAATCACAGTTTAAGCAAAAATGGGAATGCAATGACTTCCATATAAGATCATTTCAAGAGTAGAACTCCAGTTTGAAGCATGATTCACTGGCTCAAGAGATATCATCAGATTTCTGATGCACTATTTCTTTAGCTTCTGCCTGCCTGCGTGATAACTTCACATAGGTGGGTCTTTCTACATGACAGCTCTAGTGGCTCAAACCTTAAGACCTTTCCTTGAATTTAGCAGAAAGGGAAGGATGTTCTTTCACAGGATGTGTCCATTTGGATCAAGAATAATTACTGAACGATCACTGTGGCCAGCAAGTTGAGAATATCCTCAAATCAAATCACAATGACAGGTAAATGGAGACATAATTTCCTGAAAAGAAAATCAAGCTGCTTTTACCAGAAGTGGGGATGGATATTGCATAGGCCAAAACTAGAATCACTACAATTCATAAATGTATTTTTTTTTTTTCTGGAAAGCTAGGTTTATAAATTTCATCAGAATGTCACTGTGATTTAATTTCCTTTAAAATTGTTAAGAACTGATATAAACCAATGATCCTAGAAAAACTCTGAAGATAGATATGGCTGACAGGAATGCTGAAATTGAAATAAAAATGTCTCAGGTTCTCATTTGTAACAACTCAGTGAGGGGTTTCAATGTCTGATTAAAAATGGAATATAAACATCTACAGTTAGGCCTAAGAGCCTACTACCCCTCTCTTCTCAATGACTTGATAATTAGCATTTTTTAAAATTCAATGTCTGCCTCATATGAGCTCTATGAGAGCAGAGATGACATCTTGGTTTACCTTATTTAAGTGTTTGGGCATCTCTTGGTGGCATCAAGTATGGTTTTTAAAAAATAATTGAAAAATTGATTAAAATAGATAAGACATAAATAGGGCTGTGAACGAAAAGAAAATAAAATCAGAATTTTATTGCTCTTGATTCCCTAGGCTTTACTTAAGGGAAAAGCAGACCATCTACTAGTTAGAAAAATATAGATTATAATCCCAGGTCTCATGTTATCTAATGAAATAATCTTGAATAATTGTTAATTTTTCTGGATCTCAATTTTCATTTTTGTAAAATATGGACTATGATGAATGATACCCAAAATGCTTAGCAGAATTAAAATTAGTGATTTAGACATATGGTATACCAAAGTAGGTCACTGGAAATACCATAATTTTACATATCAAAATTGGAATATAAAACGATTGCTGTCAAAGAACTTACACATGAGACCTGAGTCTTAAGGCGATACATTTTGCTCTTTCCCCCTTTAATTTCCCTTTCCTCTTTTCATGCGCCAAGTGTTATTTGGCACTTGTTTTCTATATCCGAACCCTGAGGGTTCTAAGATTTAGTTAGATCTCTCTATATTCCTGCCTTGAATTAGTCACCCAACTTTGGCCCAACAGTATTTATCTTTTGATATTCAAAATCCAGCTATCGGGAAAACACTATTAATTTACTACGTAAAATGGTTATGAGATTTTCTTATCTGATCTTAAATGCACAGTCCATGGCACACATGTAAATGACAGGAAACTAATTTGTTGTGTATCTTTATGTTAAGATTAGAGCTTGGTGACAGTATGGTAGCCAAACATACACTGGAGAGTAGTATCCCTACACTGACCCTTTCTTCCCTTGTTCTTTTATTCTTTCATGAATGATTGATTGGGTTGTACTTACTTTCCCAAAAGACTTCCAAGACTTCAACCATAAATCAATGCCATCCTTGCCAAATTGACTTTTATGAAGAATAACACCTAAAAATCAGTCTGTCTATCATATCAATCTTTATCTATCCCTGTCCGTTTAAATTTGCAATGTCTGCAGCTCTCACCAGCTTTTTCATTGGTCTAAGATCATTAATAAAACCATAGTCAAATAAAAAGTCTCAGGCATAAACACAATAAAAGATGACTATTGAAACTTATTTTTAATATATCATTCTAGTATGTTGATTTTAAAATTTATCTTAAGTATAGGAAAGTGATTGCTTGAATATGATTTTATTTTTTCAACTTTTCAATTTTAAAATACCTTTTTATTTCAGATACTCCATCATTATATTTTCTAATATACGTTTCAGATTCAAATCCAAGGTTCACTTTAATACTGCCTCGTTACTTTTATGCACATCCACCACTGGTGAAAAGTAAATGACATAATTTATTGACTGCACAAGATATGGAAAATCTGCTCTTCTAAAAATATTAGTTACATATGCAGAAATTATTTGTTTCATATAATCATATCTTAGATGCACACACACACAAAAATGAACTAAGAGGTCTCATAGACCAGGCTTCAGTTTTCACAGATGTGATTTTATAATGGCAAAACTTTGGACAAAGTTCAGCTTCCTCATCTGTATAACTGAAGTGAAAATAATATCTATAACCTAGAATTATGATGAAGATAACATGAAATGGAACTTGCAGTATATTCAACTGTCAGCTGGTTATATACCAAGTTCTTCGTAAATGATGGTGTGGACATTTTTTTTCTTATTCTACTTTTTTGTAAATCCTTTTTTCATTCTGTGCAAAAGGAAATTTCTTTGGTTTTCCATAGTAACCAAACCAAAGGCATCAAGAACCCTAATTTTTTTTTTTTTTACAGACAACGAGATCTAGTAATAAGCTGGAACCCTGCTCTCATTCAGTGTGATCCATTTACAATTTCTTTACATTCCTTCCATCAATTCTTCTCATACCCGCAACCCAAAAATTCCTGAATTTGCTTTCCAGCTAACATGCCTTCATTTCTGCTATTTTGTCATATTCCTTATTCCCTCTTCCCCTCTGGGATGCGGTCTAAAATAGATTTTCTCCATTAACTTTGAGTATCTCCCAGAGTCCTGGGCAAATAGTTTTACATAATTCCTTACCTGCACCACTATATAGTAACAGAGCCTAGGTTTATCCTCTGCCATTAACTACCAGAGGGAAAAAAAACATATAAAATGGAAAGTAAAAATTAAAACTTCTTATATGCTTAGGGCATGATTGCCTTATATAGATATGATGGAATCTACATAAAAACTAATAATATTATTGTTATGGGATGAATTGCATCTCCCCCCAAATTTATATGTTGAAGACGTAATCCCCAGTACCTCAAATTTGACTGCATTTGGAAATAGGGTCTCTGAAAAGGTGATTTATTTAAAAAGATTGACCCTTAAGATGCACACTAATCCAGTCTGACTGTCGTCCTTATTAGAAGGGTAAATTTGAATTCACAGAGACACTACAGGCACATGTCCACAGAGAGAAGGTGGCCATCTTCAAGCCAAGGAGAGAGGCACCGAAAAAACCAAACCTGCCAATACCTTGGCTTTGGAGTTCTAGCCTCGAAAACTGTGAGAAAATACATTTCTGTTGTTTAAGCTGCGGATTGAGGTTTTTATGGAGGCTTCATTACATAGGCATCATTGATTAAATCATTAGCCATTAGGGCCTGATTTAACCTCCAGCCTCCTCTCTTCTCTCCCAGCGGCAAGAGGGGTGAGCCTGAAACTTCACCCTTTAATCACATGGTTGGCTCCAGTGGCAACTGATTCCTATCCTTAGGTGCATTCCAAAAGTTGTTTCATTAACATAACAAAAGATACCTTTATGACTCTCATCACTTAGGAAATTCCAAAAGTTTTATAAACTACTGGCCAGAAAAGGGAGGAAAACCAATATATATATTGGTGTATATATGCATATATATATACATATATTGATAAATATATACCTTGTTATATATATTTCTTATTATATATCACAATATCACAGGACAGTGACACATTTGGAGTTGATGAATTTCATGTTCTCTATCTTGTTTACAGTGATGGTTTTTGCGCATGTACATTTTGCAAAACTAATCCAATTGCATACCTAAAATATACACATTTTATTGTGCATCATTTGTATTTCAATAAACTGGTACAAATAAAGGCAAAATAGTTTTTAGAAATATAAATACTGAAATAATTAATCAATGGAAAAATTACATACTACAAGAAGTATAGTACAATGAGTATAATCTATATGGTACAAAAATGATATGACATTTAGAATTTTCAATGATTTTGTAGCTCAAATGAAAAAATAAAGGAAAAGATATATTTTTTTAAAACTGAGTTTTATAGATGCTATCATCCAACTCCTTCCAGCACAGCCTAAAAATAGTGTTTTTGAGAAAATCAAAGGAAAATTCAGTATCCTGTATTTATGTAAGAACTACACATATGCTAACTAAATAGCACACTAGTCCCATAGCAAGTGGGAAGGAGTCTCGTGCGGGCCCATAGAAAATGACCAGGATGAAGGGCACCCTTGCAGATAGCTAGCTAGCATTCCATAACCTAAATCCAAAGTTATGATAACCAGGAGTTTCTTTTCAGACATGTTTTAAATTCGCAGTGCTCTATTCTAGAAATGACAGTAGGATTCCAGGAGGAAGAAGGTCTTCCTCTCACGTAGATGCATGGGATTACTATGGCCCTGGAGAAAATTAATCTTTGCCAGAGAAGTTGAAAGTAGGATCAGGGCAGATAGACTGTCAAGGGCCTTGCCAAGTAGGCCAGGATTCAGGAACTCTGGGAAATCAGGTCTAGTGCAAAGAAGCTAACAGGGAAGTGCTCAGTCATATGGGCAGAACCAAGGGGGCAGGAAGAGGAGGTTGAGAAGGCCGTCAAGTTATGGATACATTTATACCCAGACCACAGAAAAGACACAGCTAATGCCAAATTGAGTCATTATAGACCCTGTGAACTGGCACACTGTAAGTGCTAATTAAATTCCAACTGGTTAAGAATGTCTCAAGAATTAGGGCCAGGTAGAAGGTAGAAGCTTTATATAAACTCAGTGAAAAGGGGCTGAGTAAAGTAGGGGCTGCTTCAGTGTTCTTTTTGACCAAGAGGATGGATATGCTAGGTCAGTGGAGCTACCCACTGTCCCTCTAGCTGGGTCAGGCACATGGTTTTGTGATTTAGTTTTCACATTAACTCTAAGCCACGGACATGGTCTATATTGCACAAGAAAACTGAAAAACAGAGAAGCAGGCTACCCAAGGTCGTACACTAGACAATGACAGAATCACGATTCAAAGTCAAAGCTAAACCATCAAGTTCCAAAGGCTGCACATGTCATAGCGATTCCCATACTTGTTGAGACAGACACCTTTGTCTGGGACGGGGACACACATCAGCTCATCAGCCCTAAGGACATAGCCGCTCCTGTAACTACCAGGACAAGTTGTTTATCTCAAACCAGGACAAGTTTTTTCTCTCAAAATTCAGAGTCCTTAGGGTTTTGTAAATAGTAAGTACTGTCTTTTTCTTTTGTACATTTCATTGATGGAGTAAACATAATATTTCCCCAGATAAAGTTCAATTAAGATTAAAAAAATAATAAAACCCCAAACTTTCATCTTCAGCAAATGAAATTAGTGTTATTTTCTCCTCGCCCCATAACAGAAAAAGAAGCATGGGGTAAATAGAAAATTAGAAAAGTTGGCAGAAATGAAGAACGTAAAGCATTTTGAAGTCAACAGTAATTTATAAAAGTATATTAAATTGAATTTATTGTGTCTACTTTGAAATGCACCACCAACCTCTTAACTACTGAAATCAGCATAGTGCTGTTGTGATATTGTGATGAGCTGTACATTTCATCCAATAAATGATTTCTGGGTACAGAAAATTTTGTTTAATTTTATTATAAATTTTTTCATTATATTTCAAACAAATCAGTTTGATAAATTATTTAGTGAACGATAGACATGAATCCACCACCCCCTGCATGCAAAGCAAATTTGATTCAAGTAAATGTGTTTTTGACAAATGACTTGTGCCTGCATGATTTATCAAGGTAATATGGAATGGTCCTAAAATAGCATGAAAATCAGGCCTGTTTTGCATTTGGTCCTTCTGTTACAGACTGAGGGTGGAGTGGCAGAAAATATAATTAATTTCCATGAGGAAAGTAAGAAAAAAATTGGTTTTGTGTTAAATTGACAGTATGTCTCAACAGAATAAAGTAAAAGCAATAAAGAAACATAAAATTTACTTGCATCTACAATCATGGAAATTATCTTTGATTGCAGAAGAAAACGGATACATCATTAGAGCTAACTGAGCTTATTAAACCATAACACAAAGTGCTTTCTTAATAAACTTTAAGAGGCCACAGTCAGCCTGGAGTTAGAGCACACCACTGCCATGGGGTCTAGAATCATAGGAACTAGTACATCTCAGAAGACTGCAGTTATTTCCCTGAGCAACATGATCAAGAGATATTTAGAATCATCAGGAATTGAAGATGGACTACATATAGAAAGGAAGAGATACAAAAATATGAAGAACGGTTTCTAAATTTGTTCAGCATAAATAATAATGATTTAGAACACCAAACTTGTTACTCTGCAAACAAACCAGTGTTTGGGAACACCAAGATCATAGTTCTGGATTGTTTTTTTTGCAATTGAGGTGCCTTTTATTTTATTTTTTATGATTAAGGGATCTATGTGATATGGAGGATAAAAATGACAAGGGGCAGAGACAAAAATCAATAACACCTGTGTATAAGTAAAAGTATACACAATATTCTCTCTGTATAATAACATAGAACTAGAAATTATTAAACAAAACTTCTAGGTGCTTTTTAAAAACTTCCATTCACATAATGCTGATTAGGAAGTGCAATGGACCAACTCGGAACTCGTAAGTGGAATGAGCTGAAAACAGAATCCAAAGTTCCCTGTACTTGAGAGCACTTGAAGCCATATACGCACATGCATAACATGCACACATATTTGTATATGCATTTTCTTAGGGATGTTCACTAAAAGAACATCTTTAAAAAAAAACAAAAAACAAAACCTGAAGAGACAATAGCATAGGAGCAACAAGTTACAGTGGATGAGAAATCAGGAGAGAGAGGATGGAAACGCAATGAAGCCCCGGAAAAAATGTATAACCCTGAAACTTAATCTTTTCATAGTATGTGATGCCTCCGATTGTGAATATGCTTTTTAAAAATATCCCTAAAAGCCCCAAAAAGGGATTAGAGCCATAAGTATGAGAAATTAAATTTCCTTGTGTGGCAGTCACTTCTACAGTAGAAACTGGGGGGAATATAGAATTAGTACCATAGCATCTGCTATTAAACAATGCCAGGCACAGTAAATGGCTCCTCTTCAGTTTACTTTTTTAAGAAAATAGACCTGACTAATGCCTTTCACATGCAATATGGGAGGGAGCAGATTATAGGTTATAGTGATGATTGCTTTAGAGCGCAAGACAAAAAAAAATTACAGGGGCTTAAAATTGTTCTTAGACTTTCCAGGAAGAGCTATCATCTCTAATTTCAATGTACAACATGAGTCAAACAATCCAAAATAACTTTATGGGAGAGAGATTTTTTTTTTGCCTTTAGTTTTTAGTAACTTTTTGTGTAGCTGATAGTTTTTTGTGCTTTTTTTTTTTTTAAATCAAGTTTTACATTTTAGAACCCTCTCTGTTCAAAAGGAGAAAAAAGTATAAATATTTCTATCTCCAAAATAATTTTTATAGAGAACATTAGCATAAAGCTAAACAAGAGATGGAGTCGGGAATTATGGAAGGCTGAGGAGTGACTCAACATCTGTAGCAGCTTGCCTAGGGGACTGACACATCAGAGTTTTCTAGGCCACTAATTCTGGCCGGAGTCTCCTCATAGCACTGCCCAAGAGTTTGCTTTGAGATAAATGTCACAGCCTCTGGACTGGTTTCCCTGCTTCTGCTCATGGCATCTTCAGTAAGCCTTCCACACAGTGTTCCACAACATCTGTTCTGACCAGTTCATGAACACATGGAAGACGCACACTGGGGACTCCAAAAACCTCTATAAAGTTATTCTCAACAAAACGAGCTCCTGTCTCATAAGTGGGGATGAGAGTTGGTCCTACTTGTTACATCTGAGTCTGCGACCCCATGCAAACACACAAGCAGGCCTAACGTAGGAGGATTTGTGCTCCATGTGGATGAGGGGATTGGATTAAATAAGATTCTTGACTCTGACTGAGCCTCAGAGTCTAGTGAAGAATTTTGTAGAAACCCCAAAATTTCAGATTCAGTGGATACAGAGTGGGATTTGTTAAAAACAAGAGCTGCGAGTGATTCTGAGGACTATATGTATTTGGAAACCCTGGACCAGATGGTCTTAAGAACCCAACAGAATATTGGGAAAGATAAGTCATTTTTTAAGTTTGTTTTGTTTTGTTTTGTTTACTTTTAGATTTGTCTTATATGTTTTTCTCTGGCTGCACCTGTAGGGCCTAACATGCCTAACCCCGTACCATTCACCTCACCTCCATTCATTGGGAAGTGTCTCCACTAAGTGAAAGCCTGGCAGAGATTGCTTGTGGACCTAAACATCCCTAAATATGACTATCTCCTCCCATCCCACGAAAAACTGCCAGAGGTTGGCACAAGGATTTCCTTCTTGCCTTTTATAATTTCCCTCCCTTTTCCTTTCCACTTATTATCTGTGTGCTGCTTCCAGAGAGTGTATCGCCCACTACACACATTTTTTGTCTCTGTCTATGGAAGGCTCTGTTTTAGCAGAACTTAGGGTAGAAAGGGAGCTTGTGGACCTGCATGGAAAATAATAACAGCATTGTAAAATGAAAAATGGTATTGGAAAACAATATGAATGGTAAAACAATAAAGCTTTAGATGAAAATAGATAATTATCTTCAAGACCATTGGGTAAACTAGTGGTTTTAATAAGGACAAAAATTTTATTAAATATAAAGTTTAGTAATTTGGACTGCCTTAAAATTAAGCAACTTTGTTCATCTAAGGAGACCACTAAGAGACTGAAATGTATTTCTCTATATGAGAAAAGATATTTTGTATACTTATAACCAACAAAGGCCTTAATTATATAATAAATAAACATCAGAATCTTCTTTGATAATTAGCCTATCTTCTGAGCAAGCATGGGTGAACTGCTAGAAAAAAATGTCAACTTTTCAGAAATGTTCCCTTGTAAGGGCTGATATTATATAATCTTAGTAAATAACACTGAGCCTGCTACTCTATCCATAATGATTAGACCGAGAACTGGTAAATATAAAGAAGATAACCAAATAATGGTTGGATATATGCAGATGCAGCTACTCTGAGATAACTTTATGTGAAACTTTGCTCAGCAGAAATAGAGAAGTTCAAAAGTGTTTTTATGTCTCCGACACGGTTATAGGCAGTGGAGATTTAAAAAATCAGTAAAATTAAAATCAGCACTGTTAATTAAGGATCTGTATTTTAACAAATGCCTTCTCCTATTGAATAGTACTACTTATTAAGTGCTTACCTAGTCTTAGGAATTTTCTAAGATTTTTATGTCTTACTATTTTAGTCCCCACAGAAAATTACATTATCCCTTTTTTTACTACTGTAGAAATTGAATCACAGAGAGATTAAATGTAATTTCCAAGGTAATACATCTAATAGAAGGCAAAACCAGAATTTGAACTACATTGCTTAACTTCAAAGCCTTTGCTTTATCCACTACTCCATGTTGTCTATCAGAACTGAATTGATGATAGACTATTTATGAAGCTTTATGGTAAGACTTCATTGAGGAAGTGACACAGGTACAAAGTTTGACATATGAAGAGAAGTTATCAGACATGCTAAGATCCTCGCTAATATCAAAGAAAGAAGTTATCAGACATGCTAAGATCCTCACTAATAACACTTGTTTCATTGATCAACTGATTGATTGATCAATGAACCTTGCTTTAGCAAGCACAAAGACATGTGGTTAGAGCCCCCAGTTTATATGACTCCTGGTTGCATGATGCAGAATTCCAACCCAACCTGACTTAAACATTTAATAAAATGATAGGAACAATTTATTACCACGCAGGCATGCACATCTAAACACTCAAACATTTAGATCAATGCGACATTTTATTCATATTTCAGGTTGGCTTTCTATGATGTTCAGGCAGGCTTTTTTATGGGATGCAAAAGAGATCACCTGCTACTCTGGGCTTATATCTTATGAAACTAGCAATCCCAGTAGAAGAACACTGAGTCAGGGATAGTGCCATATATTTAACACACTGTCTCTTCTTCATGCGCACACAAGACAGTTAAATTTCTCAGCCTTAGTAGTAAATTTAGAGTTACAACAAAATGCTGGTCTCTGAAATGTATGCAAGTCCAAGCCTCGTCTTAAGAGTTCTTTGCTGGATCATTCACCTCTTCATCCACTGCTATGGTGTCCTTGGGAATGCACACATCCCAGGTAATAGATGTATGAGTGTCCTCTAATTCATAGTAGACTTAACATATTGAGAAAAATAAACACCTTTCATGGGTGAAGCCACTGAGATTTCAGGGCTTATTTGTTAGCAAGCATAGGCTAGCTAACCCTGATTAATACAAGCAGCTCTTTCCCAATTGTTTTGGCATAAGTCCCAGGATTGACTTGGGTCACATAACCATATCTGAAATAAGCTCAGTGACCTGAGGTATAGAATAATCTATTGAGCCAAGACAGCTTTCATGCCCCATCTGGACAAGTCAAAAATAAACCAGAATCTAGAATGTTTAGAGGAGTCATTATGTGAAAGAATACTAATGACAGAGTCAATGTCTTCTATATGCTCCATGGCTATACCAGGTCTTATGGTAAAACTCTTCTTTATATAGATGGCAATTTCTGGAAGTATTTGCTAAGAAAAGCCCACAGCTAAGAGGAACGTTACTGATGTAAGATTTTGATCTATTTCCTTCACACAAACTGATTTTTTATTTGACAGCTCAACAACCAAAAGTTTTAGCCTCAAATCTTCCCTCTCTCCCATGACTCCTTTATGAATAAATGGTAATACTACTCAAGTTAGTGTCGTATTCTCAAATATAGAAGGGCTTTATGCAAAATCCTTATTTTCTAATAACACGCTTATCTGCATTGGGTTTTATTAAATATGGATACAGTTGTCTTTGGGAAAAATACATTTATTTTCTTAGAAATCCTATGAAAGTGGAAAATTAAACTGCAGGGTTTATCACTGATATCCTGTTTGGTGGATTCTCATCATCTTTAATCTCATTCTGAGGCCAATTTTTATTATAGAAAATCTTTCATTTAAAAAACAGTGTAAGAAATGTAAGCATTTCAAGAGCACAGAAAAAAAGTCTTTCTTTATACCAGGGATTATATGGTGTAATCAAAGAGATCATTATATGTAGATAGTTTGTCTCATTTTGATTTGCAGATTTCTTTGGAAAATTTCTCTCTCCTAATTAAGCACAATATCAAAGGGAAACACTTATTAATAGTACACATAGTTTCTTGATCCTCTCATTAATTATAGTGAACACCTACTATAATTGTATGCTGTAATGAAATTCAGGAAGTAGGAGGCACAGAAAACAAAATATGATTACTTAGCTGCCCAGATCAGAAAACCAGTCGACAATTTAAAACTGTTTATTTCAGAAAATGACAATTTCAAATGGAGCCAGAATTATTTTGAATTTCAAGAAAGAAATGAGACAAAATATGGCCTGAAGTGTGTTTTATGTTTGATGCATGTGTCCACTTTAAAGAGAATATAGACAGCATAGAGTTCAACAACTGAGAACAGATAGTGAAGTGATCTGGTGACCAGCCTATAGGCCCATTGAAGGTAGTAGATTACTCAGATCATAGCATTGGCAGGAAATAGGAGAACGTCTGTGGATTATATTGAGCTCAGGAGACCATTTTTGGAAAGAATCTAGCAATATTAATATGTTTATATAACAAACTCATGACAAGCTATTTTGCCACCTAAACTTAACGATAAAATGATAGCATTGTGGTTCTGCATGTAAGGAGCTTCGAAGTCATCACTCCACCCTAATGAGTAAAAAGCTAAACAGATTGAAAACCTAACCTGTCTTGGATATGTAAGAGAAGGGAGGCTACAGGGCAAACCAATGCCATCAAGGCTTAAGAGGCAGACAGGCTCATACAGAGGGTCACAGCTTATTGCAGCTCCAAAGACTCATTGGCAGGAGGAACCTCAGGAGCCAGTGACAGGGAACAAAGACCTGAACTTCAATTGACTAATTGCCTAGCAGTTTAGTGTGGACAACTCTGAGAGTTAAAAACTCAAGAGAAAACGAGTCATAGATGGCTCCCACAATTTTGTGAGATTTGTCTCTAGGAGCTCAACTAGGTTCTCATAGTAAATAGCAGAAATACATCCCCTCATCCTTCCAGCAGGGGGAGGGGAAAGACACCTTTTGAATTATGCCAGAGCAATTGGTTCTTTTCTCAAAATTTTTATTTTAAATTAGTTTCAGGTATACATTTCATTGGTTAGACATTTATATAGTTTATGAAGTGGTTCTCCTCTTACTCTAGCACTCATCTGACTTTACACATAGCCATTCCAATACTATTGACCATATTCCCTACGCTGTACTCTACAACCTCTCGACTATTTTGTAACTACTAATTTGTACTTCATCCTTTCACCTTCTTCACCCAACCCTCAACCCCCTGCCCCTCATGCCATCACCAGACTGTCCTCTCTATCTACGAGTCTATTTTTGTTTAGTTTGTTCCTTTGAATGGACCTAGAAAATATTATGCAGAGTGAAATAAGTCAGACAGAGAAAGACAAATACCATATGATTTCACTTATATGCAGAATCTAAAGAACAAAAGTAGCAATCAGTTCTTAAAAAGATCTGCACTTAGGGAAAATTAATAAACCGAAGCCTAAGTGTATTATCAAATTCTAGCTGACCTGGTGGCGGGTGGGGAGCAATAAAATATACAGCTCCAGACCCATCTAGCATTACACATAGGAGAAGGGAAATACCTAACCCCAGCTCATTCCAGCCACTTTGTCCCACCTAAGTGGCAGGGGGTGGAAAAGCTGAGAAACACTTGTGAAATTCACAGTCCACAGGTTTACTAAAAGACTAAAAATTAATTTTAAGACTATAAAATGCATTCTATCCCTTCACACTTTCCTACCACCAAATTACTAAAGGCTTATTTATAGCAGTTCCTTTTACCCAGTAGATATGTCTGGTCATCAAAAAAAAAAAAAAAAATTGCAAAATATACTAAAAGGCAAAATATATACACACACACACACATACACACACATACATACACACAATTTGAAGAGATGGAGCAAGCAGCAGACATAGCAGGGATTTTGGAATTATCACATCAGGAATTTAAAACAATTATAATTAATATGCCAAGGGTTCTAATGGATAAGGTAGACAGTATGAAAGAACAAATGGGAAATGCAAGCAGAGAGATGAAAATCGCAAGAATAAACCAAAAGAAATGCTGAAACAAACAAAAACTACAATAGAAACAAAGGATGTCTTTGATGGGCTTATTAGTAGATGGGACACAGCTAAGGAAAGAATCTCTGAACTAGAGGATATATCAATAAAACCTTCAAAAACTAAAAGGAAAAAAAAAAAAACAAAGAAAAAAAATAACAGACCATCCAGGACTATGGGACGACTACAAACTGTCTAACATACATGAAATGGGAATACCAGAAGAATAAAGAAGAGGGGACAGAATAAATATTTGAAACAATAATGCCTAAAAATTTCCCCAAACAGCAAACCATATATCCAGGAAGCTCGGAAAACACTAAGCAAATAAATGCAAAATTAAACTACGCCTAGACATATTATTTGCAAATCACAGACAATAAAACACAGGAAAAACAATCATAAAAGAATCCAGAGAGTAGGTAGAAATTTTTAACTATAGAAGGATTAGAAAAAAATATATCTGACTTTCAGAGATTATGCAAGCAGAAGAAAGTGGGGGAAACTATTGAAAGTGTTGAGGGAAAAAAATAACAGCACCAGCCTAGAATTCAGTACCCTGTGAAATTATCTTTCAGAAATGGAGATAAAACTAAAACTGCTCTAAAAGTCTTTAACGACAACAAATTAAATGGAAAAAAAAAAAAAAAAGACTTTCTCGGGCAAACATGGAATTTGTTGCCAGTAAACCTGTCTTGCAAAAAATGATAAAATAAGGTCATTAGATAAAAAGAAAAAAACATGCCAGAAACTCAGAATAACCTAAAGCAAGGAAGAGCATCAAAGAAGGAATAAGTTATGGTAAAATACAAACTTTTTTTAGTGTTTGTTGATCTAACAGATAAATTTGTTCATAGTAATAATACTAAACATGTACTTAATCATGTATATTTATATAAAAGCGAAGTGAATGACAGAATTGAAACAAGGAAGAGGAGGGATGAATTAAGATTATTTTGTTACTATAAGGTACTCAAACTACGTAAAAAAGAGAATACTGTTATTTGAAAGTGAATTTAAATTTATACTGTAAAGTCTAGGGCAAACACGAGAAAAAGAAAAAGTATAATTGATAATCTAAGAAAAGAAAAAAATGGACCATTTCAAATGCTCAATTAAAACTACAAAAGACATAAAAAAAAGAAGACTAAAACAGGAAAAAGAACAAGGACAATAGAAAACAGTAATAAATATAGTAGATATTAATCCAACTATATCAACAATCACTTTGCCAAGGTCTAAATGAACCAATTAAAAGGCAGAGATTTTCAGAGGATCAAAAAACAAGACCCACTGTATGTTGTCTCTTTAAGTATCTTATATTTTTTAAAAAACCTGCTTCAAATATAAAAACACATAAATTAAAAGTAAATAAATCAAAGAAAATAGACCATGCTAACACCAATTGAAAGAAAATAAGAGTAGCTATTTTAATTTCAGATATAGTTGACTTCAAAGCTAGGAAAGTTATCAGTAATAAAGAGGGACATTACACAATAATAAAGGGGTAAATTCTTCAAGGAGACATAACAATTCTTAATTTGCATGCTCCTTACAACAGAACATCAAACTATGTAAGACACCAACTATTAGAAATGCAAAGAGAAATATATAAATCCATTATCATAGAGACTTCAACACCCCTTTATCAGAAATTGACAGATCCAGGAGGCAGAAAAACACTAAAGACAGTTAAATTAAATAATACTATCAATCAACTGCCTATAATTGACATTTATAGAATATTCCATCCAAAAAAAAAAAAGCAGAATACATATTTTTTTAAGCTCATGTGAAACATTCACCAAAAATGACCACATTTGGGCCATAAAATATACTTTAACAAATTTAAAATAATAAAAATCATAATATGTCTACTCTTAGTGCATAGTGGAATTAAGTTAGTTAGAAATCAATGATAAAAAATAAGTGGAAAATCCCAAAATATATTTAAATAATATACTTTAAATAACACATGGGTCAAAAAGAAATCTCAAGACAAATTAAAGACTATTTTGAACTAAATAAAAATGAAAATACAACATCAAAATTTGTGGACACAGTGAAAGCAGTGCTTAAAGAGAAACTGAAAACATCTGTAAATTAGAACAGAAAAGATCTAAAACCAATCTAAGCTTCTAATTTAGGAAACTAGAAAAGGAGGGGTGAATTCAATCTAAAATAAACAGGAGAAGAGATATAAAATTAGAGCAGAAATCATTGGAATTGAAATAGGAAATCAGTAGAGAAAACCAATGAAACCAAAAGCTGGTTATTTGAAAATATCAATAAAATCCATAAGCTTCTAGCCTAAGGAAAAAAAGTACAAAAATTACTAATAATAAGAAAAGAGGGAACATTACTAAAGATCATGTGGATACCAATATGATAATAAATAAATAATAAGAACAAATCCATGACCACAAATTTAATAAGTGAGGTGAATAAATTCCTTAAAAGAAACAATTTATCAAAACTCACAGAAGAAATGGACAATCTAAATAGAACTTTATTGAAGAAATTGAATCAATAATTAATCACCTTGCAAATCAGAAAGTAGCAGGCC
>NW_011888870.1:2103167-2105678 GCF_000151845.1 Pteropus vampyrus
GGGAGGCAAAAGGTCCAGAATAGCCAACACAACATTGAAGGAGGACTAACACTACTTAACTTCAAGTCTTACTATAAAATTATAGTAATAGAGAGTGTGGTATTGGTGAAAGAATAGACAAAGATATCAATAAAACAGAATAGACAGCCCAGAAACACACCCAAGTAAATATAGTCATATGGTCTTTGAGAAAGAAAATATAATGGAACAAACACAGTCTTTGACAAATGGTGCTGGATCAATTAGACAATCACATGGAAAATAGTGAGCGTAGATACAGACATACATCCTTCTAAAAATTAACTCAAAATGGAATACAGATCTAAATGTAAATGCAAAACTTTAAAAGTTCTAGAAGATAATATAGGAGAAAAAAGATAACCTTGGGTGTGGCCATGACATTTTAGATATAACACCAAAGACATAATCCATGATAGCATAATTGATAAACTGGACTTCATTAAAAGTAAAAACTTCTGCTCTATAATTGTCAAGAGAATGAGAAGGCAAGCCACAGATTGTGGGAAAATATTTTCAAAAGATGTATGTGATAGAAGGCTTGCATAGGCACTTTTCCAAAGAGGACATACAAATGGCCAATAGGTACATGAAAACTTGTTCAACATCACTGATAACAGGGAAATGCAAAATAAAAGCACCACGAGATATCACCTCACACGTGTTAGAAGCGCTATTATCAAAATGTTAAGAAATAACAAGTGTTGGTGAGGATGCAAAGAAAAGGGAATCTTTGTGCACTATTGGTGGGAATGTAAATTGGTGCAGCCACTGTGGAAAACAGTATGAAGTGTCCTCGAAAACTGAAAAACAGAACCACCATATGATCCAGCAATTCCACTTCTGGATATTTATCCGAATAAAACAAAAACACTAATTTGAAAAGATATACGCACCCCTATGTTTATTGCAGCATTATTTACAATAGCCAAGATATGAATACAACCTAAGCGTCCATCAATGGATGAATGGATAAAATGTGTTATATTTATATATGCAATTCGATATTATTCGGCCATAAAAAGAATAAAATCTTGCCATTTGACACAACATGGTTGAATGAGGAGGGTATTATGCTAGTGAAATAAGTCAAACAGACAAAGATAAATACAGTTTGATCTCACCTATACACGAAATCTAAAACAAACAAAAATGAGCACATGGGTATAGAAAGCACAATGTGGTTGCCTGAGGCAGGGAGCAGGGAATGAAGGGAGAAAAAAGGTATACATTTCAGTTATAAAACAAATAAGTGGCGGGGATGTAATGAACAGCATGGTGACTCCGGTTAAAAATACTGTATTCCATATTTGAAAGTAGCTAAGAGAGTGGATCTTACCACGAGAAAAACATTTTTTTCTAACTATGTATGGTGATGAATATTAACTGGACTTATTATGATGATCATTTTGCAATATATATAAATATTGAATTATGCTGTATACTTGAAACTTACAAAATTTTATGTCTGTTATAACTTTTTTAAAAATAGGCCTTTGGAGTTGGTGTTTGGGAAGGCATTGAGAATATTTAAAAATCTAAATACCAAGCTAGGTGGCCAAGAGTTAAGGATTTCATGATGGAAGGAGAAGAGTCAGTTATTAAAGACTACAATTTTTGAAAATTCTATATAGCATAGGAAAGGAAAAAAAGCCTAAATACTTTGAGAAGATATCCAATTGAAGGAAAGCTCTCTTAGGAGGAGGAACAAACGGTTTGTTATTGACAGTGATATTTTTGTTGTTCATTTGACATAAGGAAACTATTAAACAAATAGAGGTAAACGTGAAAACCAGGTATCCGAGAAGCTAGAAGAGACATTCAAAAGAAAAGGCTGATAGGAGAAGAAACGCTTCTCAATACAACAAAAGGAGGCAACTCCACGTTAGATGACATTGACCCAAGCAAGCATCTGAGTAATTTTATGAGAATAAACGGGCCAGAAGTAAAATTGGAAGGTGAAGAAGAGTAGGAAATGTTTGTAAAAGGCATCGCTGAAAATATACAATACATTTAAGAAGAAATAAATAAAAAGTTATATTGGCAGCAGAAAGAGACCCACTGTGATATAAAAACAAACTTTTAAGTAGATGCAAAAAAAAAAAAAAATTTTCTAGGTAGCAATATAAGAATGCTTTGATGCTCAGCAGCCTGAGGCTAGGCCTGCATCGTAATTCTTCAATTCATTTATTTATTAAATAATACATTAAATAATCATATACTAAGAATGAACTATGCATTTTTAGTAGATATAGCATGAGTGGAGATGTAAGAATGCACAGGACACAACTCTGACCATTGAAGAGTTGAGAGTTTAGAGCATAAGAAGAGTAAAGGGATGACAGGTGAGACAGATGGGTAATGGAAGAATCAGATGCTGAAAAATTTGGTTTAACATATTAAAGATATCATGAAGAAAAAGAGATTCATTGGAGAATTTTAAACAAGCATGTGACATGACCTTTTCAATATTTTAACAAGTCTACTCTGTTA
>NW_011888870.1:2106273-2112271 GCF_000151845.1 Pteropus vampyrus
CATAATTGAAATAGCATATCATGGGATCTAGGTTGGGGTAAATGAAATTAAAAGAGGTAAGAGATTAAGGTGGCACACAAAATTAGATGCAGTGAATATGAGGAAATGAATAAAATTAAAGGCAAGACAATATTCTTAGTAGACTGAGATTCACACTTCCTCGATGGCCCATTTTTAGCTTTGGCTTCTTTGACTGTCTACATATTAATGACCACAAATGTTATACCCTCAGGCCTAACCTCTCTCTAAAGCTTCAACATCATATTTTCAACTGTTTTTTTTTTTTTTAAATCTCTTTACCTCAACTTACAATAGACAACTCAGACTTAACCCACTTCCCAAACTGATGGAAAGGGTTACTGATCTGAGATGTTAGGATGAACGGGTTTGATACCTAAGAATCCTGGCATCTGAACTTCGTAGTCTGAGAGAAGCACATGCTTCATTATTTTAGATGAGGAAACAATCCTTAATCATCACCCTTTCATACTCTTATGTAATAAGTTCTCTCAGAACTATATTTGTGAGACAATAGAATCTTTCTGTTGGGAAAAAAAAGAAGATCATATTACCTTAGTTTCTGGTTCATGTGTTAAAAAAGAATAAATTTCATTATTTGATTTCATGGGTGGTTGGTATAAAGAAACAATGAATTAAGTCATTTGGAACAGTGAGAAGCAGAAGAAGGTGTTTGTTAAGAGAGCAGGCTCTGGAGTTAGTCTTTGTTTTGTCCTTTATCTAATTTTTGGCATGTTATTTTTCTCAGCTTTCTTATCTGAAAAAGGGGTATACATAATTAATCGGTTGAAATGTTATAAGAATTGAATAAATAAGAAGAGAATCTGGCATACAGAAATTATGGAGTAATAATTATCCTCTGTGGGGATGTTGGTGACTACACTGGTGTCTACACTTTGGGCTGGAAAGGAAACAGACATCTAAGCAGGTCGTAATGACCCATTCCCTGTTTTGTTGACAGGCATTTCTGGAAGAATTCAAAAACCTTTGTTAGGTAGGAAGAAACTGACATTCTGAACTCAGGCATAACACCCTTACATCCCTACCCTTCTCTTTTTTAGTGATTAATCAAGATTGATTGTGTTTTCTAAAACTATAAAACATAGCTCTAGATATAAAAGGAAAATTACTGTGACCCTTTATTAGGTCTCAAAGTTTAAATCTAGAAAGAAGCAAAAACACGGTCTATGGAACATTCTGTTAGTGCGCTCTCTTCGCTTCCTTGCCAAGAAGATGCCTTTTGTTGAGGACGAAGTGAGGTATTCTGCATTTCTTCATGTGTCTATATGGTCGGATTTGGAAAACTTACCTGAGGAAATAAATAGTATCTGTTTTGAATAAGATCTGGCATAAGCGGAAGAATGAATTCATGCTCAATTTCTGTAGCGACAACCTGAGTCAACCTATTCTCACTGATATTATTCTCATAGTTTATAAATGCTCTTTAGAAAAGGGTTTTATCTGTCTTATTCAGAAACTACAGGTTAATGAAACTTCCTGAGAGTTATCATTGAAATCCCAAGATCCCTTATGTCTTATTTGACTGTTGTATATATGGCATTATAAGAACAACAATCTCTCAATTTTTTTTGGCTGTGGCCCCAACTCTAATGCTCATAAACACCCTCTTACCCCCAATTCCTACTTTATATCTAAGAAATTCTGAAGGCAAAGATATTTAATATGTGCTCACAAATGTGCCAACTCTCACCGGACACTGATGTTAACCCATGCCCTTCAGTCTCCTCCAGGAAATTTTGAGTTCCACTGTGCCCAGAAGTGATACTTTTTTTTTGCCAGGTGTTTACTAGAAATTACCATGTCTTCTGACTTCTGCTAAATAAAGGCACAGGATCCCTTGAGACACTTCAATTATAATGTATATTATGATGAGAATAAGAAGAATTTCTAACTCTTTGGTCACACTCTGTTTTAGGTAAATTCATGATTGTGAATTGTTTTCTAGCACATTAGAGATATTTTAGTATAATGGTGTTTGCTTCCTGTTTTCACTGTTAAACTTCTGCCCCATAACTAACTTAGAATGAATTCTCTTAGGGATTGGATGGAATGAATGACAAACTCTATCAGTGCTCAAGATATGCCAGCGAAAACCCTTGTTACTGAGTTACTCTGCCCTTAGAACAGATCCTTTCCTGGGAGCCCTCTGAAGTCCCAAGAAAATAAACCTTTGGCAGATCTATGTAAAAAAACAAAAAACAAAACAAAACAAACCCCCAAACCAAAAAACACATAAAAAACAAACAAACAAAAAAACAGAGGAACATCTGAATCTGACTTCAGCTACTTATTTCCAAATTTCCTACTCTCTACTCTCCTTAACAATCCTATGCCCCTGTTACAAAAATAAAATAAAAAAAAAACTACTATATTTTCTTAGCTTTTATTTTATCCCATTAATGTTGTTATTGATATCTTAAATATGGGACTAGTTAGGTCAATTAACTTGAGAAAGGTACCAAAGAAGGAAACTATTTGTAATTAATTATCAAATGGTTCTGCCCAGTTTGGAAATGGACCATAAGCCTAGATCATACAGCTAATCCAGCTGCCATCTTACAGATTGGCCAAGTGATCAAAATGGAAACCAGAAAAGACACTGGATCCTCAGTCATTTCCAAGGATTCATGATCTTTTAATAAAATGCAAATTTATTTGCTTTGTTATATCATGTCTCTACCATATGGCAGTTCTCCGTTCATTAGGGAGGACAAATTGTCACCCCTGAGAATACGTACAAACATTTGAGTAGCAGAGAATCAAATACTTGGTTAGAATAAATTGTCATTTTACAGGGATATGTTTGAATTTGGAGTACTCATGGAAGAAGTTTTTATAGTGTAGAAGGGAACAGAATAGTGTTTTAAAGTAGGCATGAAATCTAGGTAGACAAAAGGCAGGGGTATAAATTCCAACGGAAGAAAATGACACTTTCATATTCTAAAAATATCCATTTGTTGATTCTGATTTCCTTGGTTAGAATTCATTATTGTTGATATCTGTCAATAACAGTATAGGTAGGTTAAAATGACAGTTCATGAGGACAAAGGGAAAAGGCTCACCCTTGTCAGATAATTCTGAAGTCGTTTGCCCCTTTAAGAACCACAGTCAATAAGAGTTCTCCTTCTATACCATCTGGGCTTTAATGATTTCTCACATTTCGTACCTTCTTGTTCCAACTCTAGACATAAGTTTGCTCTCATTTTACAAAAACAATTTCTAAACAAGTAATAGCGGATTTGCTAAGATCTTAAATTGTAAAGCAAAGCTTTCCTAATTTAAAACCCACTTATCTTTGCTTTATTGAGTTACTGAAGCTTTCAATCTTTTATTTAACATTTTAACCTAAAGTATTTTACTTTATAACCCTGATGCTTTGGCAAAACTAAAGAAAAGAAGTTTGTTTTAATAAATCCTTTAGCAACCCAATAAACTCACTAATAAATTGCAAGAATACATCACTGTTGGACTAAAACCAACAACCTAAGTAGCCTGCTTTCTCCATGGGCTTCTAATCACAGAGCAGTCACCTCATATGGTGTGACAGAATATAAGACTTTAACAATAAAACAAAAGTTTCTATTGAGGAATTGAACTTTCTCAATGGACCTTGTATTGACTTTCATTATGTTTAAAGGCAGGAAAAAAATTTAATATAATGACTACTAATGGAAAGACAGAGAGTTATGCTGACATGGTTATATAAAGTCAAGGGAGAATTGTATCCTTCCTATCAATAATTCCATTAAATACTCTCACTGTTTTGTTTTGCCATGTCAATTATACTAATATAAAGCATGGATCATTAACCACTTCCCATTATGCAATCTCCTGTAATTTTTAATAGTCAATTTATGTTTATATTTATTAAGATCATGGCAGGCTCCAGTGAACTCAGTAAGTATCAAAGATCCTGAGATGCCACTCTTGGGCACTTACATGGATGAATTCAGTGGCAATAGTGGCCTGAAAAAGAGACTCTGCAGTTCAAGCAGGAGGCCCAGAGGAGCATACTGTAGAAGATTCTGTCTTACAGCAGAAACCAGAGCTGGCAGAGGAACACCAAGTACTAATGAATGCAGACCTGTCTGCATCACATTATGCAAAGTCCCCAAACTGGGTGTTTATTTACTACATGTTTATAATAAAGGGATTTCCACTTCTGACCTTCCATCTTAAACAACTAGTAAAAATCAAACAAAATATGTGAACCAATGGTTTTCAGAAACTGAGCTACAGATAGTTCACTATTGTAATTCCTGAGTAAAAATAAAACATGAGTTTAGCCTTAGAAATGCCTAGATAACCACTTAGAGGCAGTTTCCAACCCGGAGTACAGGAAAGAGGAATCCAAAGAAGGCCAGCCAGTCTTTCTCAATTTAGAAGACAGAGATGGAATTAAGTGACAAGCGTGATAAAACAGCTATCATAAATATGCTCCATAAATTCAAGATTGCAGAAGGAACCATGAATATAAAGTGAGAATGAAAAAAAGTTAAAAAGGATCTAAAATGAAACTGTGGTAAAAAGAACATTTAAAACATATTAAATTGGAATAACAAAAGACAGACACTGTAAAAAGAATGCTTAAAAAACTTTAAGACATAGAATAAAAATTAAGCAGAGAAAAAAAATTTAAAGAATGAGCAAACCATCGGTAACTAGTGAAACAGTGGCACGTGATAAAACATACATGAAACCAGAACACCATAAAATTGGGAGAAGACAGTAAAAACACTTGTAGAAACAAAAATAATTTTGTGATGAACATTATAAATGAGGAGTTGGCACACTATTAACTGCAGACCAAATCTAGCATGTTGCCTGCATGTATGGCTCCTGACCTACAAATCAATTTTACACTTTTCAAAGGCTGAGGGAAAAAAGAGAAAATGTGACAGAGATGGAATATCTGTCCTAAAATCGTTACTAATTGGTCTGTTACAGAAAGAATTTGCTAATCACTGGGTTAAACAACCATCCAAAGAACAAAATGAAGTACAAGTAAAATAAATATAAAGAAACCATACCAAGAATACTCATAATCAAATTCTGGAAAAATTAATACAAAAGAGAAAATCTTCAGACAGATAAAAAGGAAGCCGTATGTATAGAGGACTAAAGATAAGCATGATAGCAGGAGTATTTTCAAAAATGGTACAAGTCAAGGTAGATATTTTTAATATATTGCTGATAAAAAAAAAACCTGTGAAACTTTCAAATTTGACATTTTATATCCAGTGGAAATTTATTTTAAAAGTAAAGTAAAATGGTTTTAAAAAAAGAAAGCTGGGATCATTTATTGCCAGTCTGTATCCAGTATAAGAAATGTTAAATGAAGTTCTTGTCATGGAAGAAAAAATAAAACAGATAAAATTTGGATCTATGCAAATAACACTAGAAATACTAAATGCATGATAAATATAAAATAATTTTCTCATGTTATTATCAAGTCCTTTAAAAGATAGTTGACCGATAGAAAAAAATATTAACGTGTTATAAAACTTACAATGTGTAACATAATGTCTGATAATGTCAAAAAGCATAGGAAGAATAAATGCAAATTTTCTGTTGTTTCTCACATTATAAATAAAGGCATTTAATGATTTTGACTGTAACTGTGATGAGTTAAAATTGTATGGTGTAATTATGTATACCACAGAATGACTACTGGGTGTGTGTGTGTGTGTGTGTGTGTGTATGCGCGCGTGTGTGTGCAATACGGCTAAAAAAACAAATTGTGAAGATAAATAGTTTTTAAGAACACATAAAACAAAACAAAACAAAACAAAAACAGTAAAAGACGGGAGAAAAGAATACATGGAACAAATATCAAGATGCAGATATAACCCGTATACATTGAATAAAATAAATGTAAAAATTATCATTGTCAGGAGTGAGAGGTTACCACTGCAGCCCCTACAGGTGCTAATAGAATAATGAGAGAACATTATGAACA
>NW_011888870.1:2112846-2118320 GCF_000151845.1 Pteropus vampyrus
ATTTGACAGGTGGTAATGGACAGAAACAGAAATGTTTTTCTTTTTCTCTCATTTAAAACAAGTTTCCCTACCTTCTGACTTTAACATTCCCTTTAGCTTCTGATGAGAGCCTACAATGAAATTCAGTTGATGAGTTTCAGAGTGATACAACTGTGAAGTTCAGGAGATAAAAGGTGAAAACAATTGCAAGAGGCAAAAGGACCACCTCCTTGTGTGTATTGGGCCTCTATTCCTCACTAGCAATTTATGAGCATTTCATGTTCTCCAGTTTCTCTGTACTAATAGCCTGCTTCAGGAACAATTCAGACAATTGGAAAGAACCACAATGCAGAATATTCTCATCCCTCAACTCCTTTTGTATCATCAGAGAAATTTTGTTTCATCAACAGGATGAGACTTGAGATAGTACAACCATCTCAGAAGATCTGAGTACAAAAATCTCAGAGACTGTTTTTTTCTTTTATTGTCGGACAAACATAAATTCATTCCCAGGTTACCAGGCCCAAAACATCTAGGCAAGATGCTTAATCATTTATCTTACATATGTCAAGTGTCTCAAGCAATTATAAACATGAGAATTACCACATGTTTAACCCTATCTCCAATTTTCCTATGACAGCTTTACTTTTTATTATTAGATACATCTCACACAGAGTAGAAAATACTGAAATACAGTTTTGTTTTGTTTTTATAAGGATAGTTATTATAAGTACTTGGATGCAATGCAAAAACAACCTTTGGTACCAAGCAACGGCTGGCAATTTATTCACTCAGTGTGATTCATTAGGCTTAAGAGCACCTCAGTGGATCTTGGCGTAATTGGGATTTAGTAAAACTATGTGGAAAAAGCATGGATACTAGTCTTTTAAATGCATTACTTTCTCAGGCCAAAAAAATACCTATATAGTCTATTCTGAACTTATACAGATAACCCGCAGTGAACTGTTGGCAAGTGTACCAATGAATCACCATATTGCTTCCTTTCTGCTGACTTATTTTCTATCACTTCAAACTCTGTGAGTATCATCCTATATACTTCACATTAACCCACTTTTTACGTTAATTTTGACTTTACATTTGGTCTTGGTTTGATGAAGAAGCTAATTTTGCATTTGTATTAAGTTCGAGACACTCTAGGAAATTTTCAGTCTCAGACAGCATGGGAATTTCCTTCAAAGAGCTCACAACCAGCCACATACACATTGGACAATAGAAGGATGATTACAAAGCAACTGTCAGTAAAGCAAAATAAGGCACTCTAAATTGAATACATAAGTGGATCGATTAATTACATCTTTATATACTATCCTTGTAGCTTTTTCTACCATCATATTATTCCATTTAGAGTGCAAAATTCTTCAAGCAGAGGGGATAATAACAACCTGCAGAGACACATGTGACTTATCTCAACACTAATCATTTAATTGTTTCTTAGTAAGTGATTATTAAAATAAATCCTTAATAAATTGAAAAGATGCAGGGCTATTCATCTTGGGGTGCATTTTATGTACATCTTCACAGACTCATGAATAGTGATGAGGCTAATGTTTTCGCCATGCTTAGCGATTCCTTGGATAGAAGAGATTATTTTAATATAAGATCAGAATAATGAACTTGAAGCCAACCTCTGGGTATCAACAGACATTCACAGACTCATAGTTACAGGTAATGAGGAACTATTACCATAATGAATATTCTGTATTAGGGTTTAATTACAAAGGCAGGAACCTGGGCTTTGATGGTTTTTTAATAGAGGGTAGAATGCTTTTCTAATTTAGCATTTTTCATTTAAAAATCTCATTAGCCACAACATTCCATGGAGTAAAAGAACATCCAAGTGAGATTAGAAGTGGAGATATGCAAGCTAGATTTTCAACAGAAGCCCTTGTCAGAATTTGCCACATTTTTTTTGATGCCAATATTTCTCTTAATCAACAGATGGTGCCTGGTACCAGTTTGCTCTGCCATCACTGTGTAGTAGTATACTAGCCCACAATGCTGCCCCCAAATAAAGGAGAACTTTACTTTGTACTAAGACTATTGTGGTTGCTGCTAACTCTGAGAGCAAATTCAACTGCAAAAGAGCTCAAACTGAATCTATTGTCTCAAAGACCCAGAAAATTTACTATTCTGCTTATAAATCTCTTGGACCTTGGGTGATGACCCAAGGCAAAATGATCCAGCACTCTCCAAAATAAGAGAGGGTCAAACCTTGGTCTATTGGAAAAACAAACAGAAAAACCCATATACATACACCTGTGTGTACGTGTGTGCATATTTATATATATAACTGTAAAACCTCTGATTTTGCAAAACAAATTAATAGAGGAAATGAAACATGAATTATGGTTAAAACAACATAAATGAAGGGAAAGGAAGGGGAAATTAAGGAGGAAGAGAAGAAGGAACAGGTAGAAGAGGAGAATACATTTACCAGGGGCAGATAATAGTCACTAAAGTATCAGTAAAAATATTGCCAAGTATCTTTGCTACATGAATTCTGCTCTTATTTACTCTTCAGGTAAAATTTAGAGGAAACATTAGGTTTTAGACTTTCATTATGGACGGACTTTCATTATTTCTACTTGTTATTTTTTCACTGATTCCATTAAAGTTGTTATCACATATATTGAAAAGAAAATATATTTCCACTGTATTAGAGTTGTTTTAATCTTCTTCAATAATTTGAAATTTCGATTATAAGAAATAAATAAGTGTCGTTTAGATCGACTTTCCTCAAAATGAAGAAAAAGGCAGGGGTAATTTATAATTATGAAACATGTACAACATATCTTAAATACTCGAGAGGTATAATTTATTGATTTGTGTGATAAAGAGTTACTGGAAAAAATTATCCCTTTATTATTAATAATAACTAGTTCTTTAATGGACAAGAATTGCAAAATTTACCTGGCGGTTATACGTTTGAATGGCCAGATTCAAAACAGTTATGACTTCTGAAGACTAGATGCAACTGGAGCTCATTCAACCAGTCCATTTATATATAATGGTATTTTCTAAGTGAGTAAGGGGGAGTAAGGATGTGTTAGAAGAAGTCGTCTGATTCAGAAATACTTTATTGGCAATGCAGAATTATTCCCTACAGTAACATCTGAAGGTTTTGGTGAAACTGGTTCAAATTCTAAGGAGACACATGATCTCTGTGCTCCTTCTGCCCCACTCTATCTTCTATTTAGCTTAAATCCCTGTTTTCTCTAAGAAGTAATTACCACTCCGTCTGCCCATTCATATCTCATTGAAATGTATAAAGAAAGGAGTTTTGTTGAGTGACTAGACATGGAATAAATTTGACTCATAGATCCTAGGTAACATCAAGGGAGTAGCTGAGAGTATACAATGCTTTTATGCTGCATCAATGACAAAATAGGCATTATTCTAAGAGGAAACTGATAGAATAAGGTTCAGCCTGAGGAAATTGGAAAGTGGATTGTATAGACTATATGAGTCTCATCCATGGAAAAGATCATTTTTCCTTCTGCCAGAAATAGAATTGCATGTTTTGGGCATGTCTCCCTGATGTTATGCATTCGCCATCACAAATCAAATCACAATTGCCCAGATGATTGCACTGGTAATTAAACATTGGGGAAAATCAAAATTCTAGGGAATACTATAGGAAAAATATTACAACCTGAATCAATGTCTTCCATTAAGATTTCCTAAATGCTAGCTATGACCAAGGTAAATTTTGTTACTGTTTTCTGTGCTATTAATTCTTGCTTTCTTTCAACCATACTTGACACATCTCCTATAGAAAATGGGAGATCCCTGCCCACTATGACATAGTGGCAGACATATAAGAAAGAGAAGAATAAAGTGGAAGGAGAGAGATCAGGACAAAGGCAGAAGAATATGTGACTCCTACGTTATAAGCATTTTAGATGGCACTCATTATGAGCATGCCTTCTTGTTTTAAATAGTTATTTTCTGACATTCTAAATGTGAATTTTTTTGTTGTTGTTAAAATTAAATCCTGTTTCAATTAGTGCCACAGTTCAGTGAAGAGAATGTTTAGAAATCTCTGGAAGTCATGTTTAATGGATGCTATGGAGAAATTTGCAGAAACGACAAGGCACATTTTAATATAAGGGAGGGCAAATTTGTAGCAAGAAAGCTGATGGGCACTGGCAGCCATTGTGAGTTCAACAATAAAATATTAAATATTAATAGGACCTTACTTGTCCCCCAAATTCCTTGATGACAGGGCTTGTTTCCTTCATCATGATGTCTCAAACCTATTATAGAACTTAACATGCAGAAGGCATCAATTAATATCTCTTGATGAATTAATGCTTTGAATTACTAATACACATTTTTATTTATATTATTCCAGAATATCAAACCTCTCACTTCAGTTCTGGGAGATTATTTTGTAGATCATATAATAAATATCTGCATCCAATCTGTCTTCATTCTCTTCTGCAAATTCTTTTTGTGGTAAAAAAAAAAAAAAAAAAAAGAAAAAATCTCCTTTATATTTAATGAATTCAGGCAAGAATGTGACAAGAATCTAAGAATAAAAGAGATAAAACTATATCAAAAAGAGTGAAGCTGAATCAATGAAATTATGTTGGGATAGAATTTGCAGTGTTAGAAAAAAATGCAGCCAATATATCTGGATACTTATCTGAAAGGACCCTTACATAACCCTTGGCTACTATTACATCTTTGGGAATGTAAAAGGAGTAGAGAATACTTATCTCAAGGGAAGAACTCTGTATGATTAGGAGAGCTATTCAGAGAAATTCTCTGAGGTAGGACCTAAGACTTCCAAGATGTAAGCACCGATAGGTAACAGATGCTCCTCTAACTGCCTTCTGTGGCAGGTAGTTCTGGCCACTGTAGGTTACTGACTTTGTTTCATGGAGAATACAAACTTCTGGCTGAGCTGAACTCTCAGGATAACAAAGAAGTATCTAATCTGTGCCCCAAGTTCTAATTTCTAAGTCTTCCCTGTTACAGTGTTCAAGTATTTTCAGAAAAAAATTTAAATGTTGAATACATATTTTTAAAATATTAGTCAAAGAACATATTTGATCCACATATCTGTTTCGTCTTCCAAAGAATATACAGTAAAGAGTATACATAAGTAGTTTTTGTTAAGTGAACAAGATCTAAATGAACTGACAGCTAATGGTCACAAATTTTTAACAGATTTATGGCAAATGAATGAATCAATGCAGCTTTGTTCCAGAGGTTCTTATTTAAAGCTTTGTAAGGAGTATGAAAGTATCTCCTAGCTCAAGCCTGCTTTATACTGCCCCACCTTCTCGCCTCATGTGGAGACCTAAATTGAAGTTGTCCTTGGCCCCCTTTGCCTCTACTTCCAGACACAAAGAATAGAACCTTGTTTAATCCAGAAATATATTCATCTGTGTTCTTTCTTAACAGAGGGAGAGAGAGGGGGAGGGGGAGAGAAGGAGGGAGGAAGGGAGTGAAGGGTTGGGGGAGAG
>NW_011888870.1:2119710-2127471 GCF_000151845.1 Pteropus vampyrus
ATGCAGACATTGTACAGTGAAAGTGGATGCTATAAATAAAACAAACAATAGACCCAAACCAGGACTGTCCCAGGAAAAACGGGATGATGCGCTGCCAGACTATTTAAAGATCAACTTAGATGGGCTGAGAATTCATCATTAGGTAGGTTCAGCAAAGTTGAGATGATTAATAATCATGAAAAGAGTAATTTCAGAAGATTGGTGGTGATTGGAGAATGCTCAGGAGAAAACAGGAGGAGGAAAAAACAGGAGGACAGTGAGTACAGACAACTCTCTCAAAAAATCAAGAGAAGAGACAGAGCAATGACAGAAGGGGAAGTGGAGACAAAAGAACGCTCTCGTGTGTGTGGTATGCAGGTGTATGTGCTTTTGTATGTGGGGCTTTAATTTAATGGGAGAAATAGTAAGCTATTATTCTCAACTTCCAAGTGGACATGTACTGCAACCATTCCAAAACCCAATCTGTGTCCAGGACAGGTAGCCTCCAAATGAAAAACTTGCAATGATTTTGAATGGCCGGTGGGCCATATTTTCCACCCACATGCTTTAATGCTGGAAGCCTATACAGCCATTTGGAATATAGAATTTAGTACCTTCATGATATTAAAGTTCCCGGTCTCCTCAAGACCTCAGATGCTATCAGTTGAGCATGAAAGTTGACCCCGAATAACAGTAAAACTCTCTGTTTACTCAGCATAACTGAGTAAATCAGGAAAGGCTATCAGGCATCATTCTTTAAAATCTAAACAACAGACAATATTAGACATGCAAGTGAGGCAGAATAGTCAAGAGTGAATAGACTCTGCAGCCAAATTCCATAGGTTTGAATCCTGTTTCCACCATCTGCTAGTTGTTTAACCTCAAGTGAGTTTCTAAATACCTCTCTCACTCAGTCTCTATACTCTAAGTAAAAATCTAACAACGACCTGTACTACTTGTGACCAATAAAGAAGTGAATATCGATAAAGTGTTTGCAAAACTATCTGATAAATAATAAATGCTGAAGGAGAGTTAGATAGAATTCTAATGTTGGAATTTGAGTAATGAATTTAAAAAGGAACTTCAATCTTTATTATTAAAGAGAAAACAGGTTCTAATTTCTAGGTACAATTCAAGGCTGCTTAGATAACACTAGAAGAGTGTAATGTAAGTGATTAGAGCCCAGGTTTTGGAATCGGAGAACGTGCAGCAACTCCTGGCTCTGGTCTCAGTTGTTGGACTTTGAGTAAGATAAACTACTTCAAGTTTTAGTTTCCTCTTTAGTAATATGAGGTAATAGTATGAACTATGCAGTGTTGTTAGAAAGATTACGTGACAAATTTCATGGGTAGGAGTATAATTCTGTAATATTAAATTATTTTCAATTCTTATTTACTTATTTATTTTACCTTATCTTCTTCCTGTTACCCCTCTCCCATTCAAGTATATGTGAAGGCCTAAGATGTGAACTATTTTTAGAGTATAAACAAAACGCAAAGGACCAGGAGTCAGATCTAAACTTTTAAGCTGCTAGTGACATTACAGTCAATCTGTAGTCATGATTTTTTAAATTTTAAGAGGCAGGTGCTTGGGAACAAAATACATTATTCCTTCTCCTCTGAATCCCAATTTTGCTTATTGAATTTTAATTTCCAAATTCGGCTGTAAATATAAAGAGCCAAATGCCTACAAAACATAGACTTTAAGTGACAGAATACCAGAGAAGTGAAATGATTAAGAAACAACTGCTGACCCAAAGGTGATAATTTTGAGGAGTTAGAGAGAAATAAAGAATCAGAAGATAGTGACCAGGGTTTAGAAGTTGGCACTCTTTAAATAGCAGACCATTACTCCACACGTGCACACACTTCCCAAGATGAAAGAAACCAGATAGAAATAGTTTTTGGGTGCCACAAAACAGAATCACAGGAGATAGCTCATTATAGAGTCTTTAAGTACTTCACTGTCTGAGCAGCAGAATGTCAATGCCTGAAAAGTCTCTCTAGCTGGGGACATGAGAGCTTCCCATTTAGTCCTGACCCAATTCTGCGTCTGCAGAAGCTAGGAATACGGGTTCAGCACCAGGGTGGGCAGTGAGAGGATGGACTTGAATGGACAATATGACATTAATCAAGGCGGGTGTCATAGTCACGGTGTAAACAGATTTTCAGAAATTATATAGCCCATACCCAAAAGCCTAGCTTTGGAGTCAGAGCCTCAAATTCTCCATCTTTCATAACAATAATAATAGTACTTAGAGGGTTGTATAAGAACACCGTAATACATTTAATGGATGTAGCACAATACAAGGCACAGGTTAAGTGTTCAAGAAGTAACACCACTTGTTCTAAATACAGCGGGAAAAAATTCCCTATAATTTCCTTAGGTAGAGGAAAAGCAGAATGGGCCTTCAATTATCTGTGTTCTTGACCTTCTGCCAGCAATAAAATAAGTTAAACTGAATTGTTTTTAACATCAGTTTCTGAAAATACACTGTGAAGGGGCCAGGTTGAATTTATATAAATAAGAGGAATTCTGCAGTAGGTGCCTCAGGAACAGTCCTTTATCACAAACTCTATTCCCATCTATATTTGGGCTTTTCAGTGAGTTTTGGCGGTGTCCATTAGTTTATGACAGTAGAACATGCCTTAAATACCTGACAAGGCTAGTCTTCTTTTTCTTCTTCCACTATATTTTGCCTATACTGTCATTCTTTTTTCATAGTTTAAAATTTGTAGTCACTATTTCCAAAATTAATCCTATTCATATTTTGGTTGTTAGGGAGGAGGAGCCACATTAAATTTATGGATTATTTTGAGACCTTGAGTCTCTTAGAAGTTGTCAGGGAGACCATCCCACTAAGTCAGAGGTAAGTGCTTGAAACTTATCCTTAATGGGGGAGACTTCACTCTTAGAAATATCTCTAGTCATCTGCTGACAGCTACGTTGTCCAAACAGAAATGCTTCCTTAGGAATAATGGGTATGATTCACACTAAGAACACATTCTTTGACAATATCGGGCTAAAGTGAACGATACGAATAACCACAAACTACTTGAATCCTGTGATAGGATATTATAGTAATACATTCAACAGCATTTATTATGTTCCCATTGTGCACATATCAGGCACTTTGTAAGGGATTAAAGATATAGAAAATGATAAAATTATGTTCTCGCTTTTAAAATAGAAAGTCAAACAGGTCATATGCTAGAACTTAACTTTCTTTGGGTCCCAGGCCCCTCCTAGAATAAGAAACTAGAAAATGTACTTAGTCATATTTTCCCTGGAATTCTAACACATTTTAGGTAATTTCTTGTTAAGGAATCATAAAAAAATGTTGTGGATGTTTGACCAAGGACATATGCTCAGAGAATATAATGAGAAAGTGTCTCTAATATTACTTGGGCATAAACAAATATTCTCTAGAGATGTTACCTAAACTGAGTCTTTAATTATAGCTAAGAGTTAGCCTGACAAAGAAGGGCATAAAAAATATGCCTAGTAGACAGGGCCATAATGAGCAAAGACACAGAATCTAACAACAGCAAGACAGGTCAATTAAGCTGGAGAAATATAGGCCAGGGCTGGGGAAGGAGAAGAAAGCCAAGAAGTCACAGGGAACTTGTTTGTTATGTAAACGATATAGTTTGAATTACTTTTATCTTACTAAAATTTTGATCTAGTAAGATTTATACAGAATTCTAGCTTATAAAACAGTTTTTAAAAAAAGCGTTTCTCTTGTTGAATTGGTGCACGTTATAGGGAAACACCATGTTCATCACGTGAAAATGTTATTTGTGGAGTGGTAAGGTCAACTTTTCTTTTTAATGGATCACACTGTTGACCCATATGGAATGAATTTGAAGGAAGTATGGTTGCAAGTAGAGAAAACACTAGGAGGCTCTGGTTGTAGTTTAAGAAAGAGGTGATAAGGTCCTGGGATATGCTCTATCCTTTATCTATTTTTTTAAAATAAATAATGAAGTCAACTTTCCTTCAATATTTAAAATTATATTACAGAGGTCATATTATAAAGATGTACATCTGAAACTTGTATAATGTTATTAATGTCATCTCAATAAATTTAATAAAGAATAAAATACAATAAAAATAAAAAATTATATTAAATTTTTTTTCTGAAAAGTATCTTTTAGGTCTTTAAAATTCAAAAAATATAGAAGCCTAAATATGAATATTTGAATACTTATATTAGTTGTATAGAGGCTATTTTGGGCTATTCTTCATGATAATAGACACTAATTTGAAAATCTGTTCATTTCAATTCTAATGTAAAATAATATCAACATTAAGTAAAATTTGGAGAAGAAAATAAATTTTATAATCATTTAATGACTGGAACTAAATTTAGTAACACTTTTAATCGAGTAATGAGAACTTAATTATGTAAAACATTTTTGAAATATATTTTTCTGATAGTAAAGTTGTTTCACTATTTCAAAAATCTATTTTATATATCTGCTCTATTAACTGCCTGAGAAAGGAACCCAAGTTCACATTCCCATCTCGCTATATATTTAGCTACGTAAGAGCATATTTAAATCTCAGCAGTGTCTGCGACACAGACTCAAACTGAAGTTCTCCCTGCCTCAGGACTCAGGAAGGGTTACACTCTTCTCGATGTAACCCTTTCACGATATATTACATTCAATGATATTTTGTTGAATTCAAAATAATCTCCCTAAATAGGTGATTAATGAATCAATCATACTGAGGTTCCATTCTCAAATCACATTAATGATTACTGAAGTACTTCATTTCACATAATAAATGCATGAAATAGTCTTGAAATTTACACATAATTTGATTTTTTTGAATACACAATATCTTTAATGAACTCTGAAGGTTGTAGCACATCCTTTCAGGAAAATAAATGCTCTCTTTCTAATTTATATAATTTATAAGTGATTTTTATAGAAGACTTTCATTTTTCAAGAAAGCTACCCATTGAGACCATTCGGTCAAGAGAATATGATGTCACATATCCACAGATTCCTATTTACAAGGGAGAAAAGATAGAAATGTGAGTTTGTTAAAAGTGGGGTTCTCAGAAAGACCTCACTTAACCTCACTTTTACAATTATTTCACTGTTATTTTACTCTCAGTAGCCCACACAATGATTTCTTCAAAACTATGCAAAGTTAAAATAGTTCCTGAACGTTAAATAGTAGTTCTACTGTAATCTACTATTTCTTCTGTCATTTTATAAGTCGGCTGGAAAGAAAAGTTAATTGGGATGTATCCAGAGACTGTGACAAGACTGATAATCAAACTATCTCCTACAAAGGATAATTAATAGAATAAAAAGTATTTAGCTTAGGGAAGATTCAATACAGACATAACTGTTCTTTACAAATATCTGAAGGCTTTTCCTTTGGGGAAAAAGAGGTAAGCTTATTATATCCCTCAAGGAACTAAAACTCACATGTAGGAAATAGAAAAAAGGAAGATTTAAACTCCAAAAAAAATTAATCACTAGATTTACACTAAATGTAAATAGGCTGCTTCTTTAAGTATTGAGTTTGTAGTCACTTGAAGAGTTCAAAAAAAGCTGGGTAGCCATCTCTCCAGCACCTGTTATCTAAGGAGATGTACCTTTAAGCGCCCCTGATAAATCTCTGTTCTAAGAGTCTGAAATATGTAGCAGATTGGAATGAAGGCCATAATACCTCATAACTCCTTTTATCAAGGCACAGAGTCTATTTCCCATTACTCACTAACGCTAGGCTCTGTCACATGACTTGATTTTGGCCAGTGGGATGTTAGTAAGCAGAGGATTGAAAAGGACTTGCGCTGGTCCTGTTTTGCTGCTTTCGGAACTCTACTGTGTAAACAAGGCCATGCTCCCCTAGTAGATGCTGATGTTACTGCATGAAAGAGATGAGCCATCCCAGGTCAAGACCTCCACTACCACCATCACAATGGACCATCCTCCAGCTAAACTAGCATCTGGACACAAAGGCATCATTGAGCCCAGGATACCCCAACTTCCCAGATAAGCCTGGGAAATTTTACGACCTGCAGAATCTGTAGGCAAAGAGCTATTCCTTTAAGGTACTAAAATTCAGAGTTTCTTTTGTTGTTGTTCTTGTTGTTGTTGTTGTTGTTGCTATGCTACAATTAAAATAAATTGATAAATATATACAAACAAAGGTAACCATACAGGGATATTTGAATAAGTGGTACAGATTTAAAAAAAAAAAAAGGGGGTAATTATCTGTAGAATGGAAGAAGTGATGGAGTATTGTGACTGTCAGGAGCTTAAAGAAAGGGCAGAGTATGAATAAAGGGATAATTAGGAGGTGCAAAATAGGAGATATTTGTGGCCCAGTTAGGGTTCTGTGAATGCAAAGACAGAAAATAACTTTGACTAAAGTAGACATAGAGAGAAATTCATTGGATGGAAATGGACAGTAGTTAAGAAAATCAAAGGAGAGGCTAAACACATACACATATTCACACACACAAAGGTAGAAAACTGTAGAGAATATAGGATTGGGATAGTTTATTCATAGTAGCATTACATTTTTTTCTTTTATTACAAGATTATAGAAAGTTTATCTATAAAAATAAATGTGGAAACTGGATAAATACAAGCATAATAATAATTTTCATTTCTGTAATATAACAATTAATTTTCATTTCCTTCATATAACAATGTTCTTCAGAGTGAGGAGAAATATGAAGTCTTGTTAGTAAAGGAGAATTCAAACTACAGGGAAAATATTCGTTGGTAGGACAGATGGCAGGGAGACCACCCAATCTTGATGTATTTTCTATGTTTACGAGGCAGTGGGTGGAACTTTCCTTTTACAACTATATCTCAAAGTTCCTGTTCTGGTATTTAGATCTACTCCAAGGAACAGCAGAAATAAGGAGGTTAAAATAAAACAGGCTTGAGAAGTCAGAGGAAGAGAAATATCAATTTTGAAATAAATTTTATCAAAATCAGACTTTAATGAACACAGGTTAAATAAAGTCAAGAAAAAGATGAAGGAGAGAGGTAAGTTACGACTAGAAATAAGAGCTCCATGACATTTGGATAAACACACATGGAATTGTTTTTAAGTTTCATAAAGCTACTGAGATAATTAACAAATAATAGAGAAATGAAATAAAGTTCAAACTTTAAAATCAACCAGAGTATCTGTGAAGTCTTCTGAAAATTAGGGGAAAAGAGAGAGAATAATCATTTATATCATAAAAAAATTGTTGCACAGCAGAAATATTTAGGTGTATATTCAATATTTATTAAACCACACCTCAGCACAGTTTATTAAATCCAATGAAAACTAGAGATAAAAAAATATGATTAAAGAAGCCAGAAGAAAAAAAAATACATGTTGCATATAAGAGAAAATTACTAAGAATTATAGCTAAATTATCACCAAAAAATAATAAAAGCTAAAAGACAATAAAATGACTTCTTTAAAAGAACTGGATGTGAGGAGGAGGGTGGTCAAACTAGAATTCTATATTCAACAACAAATTCTGCAAAAAAGTAAAAAATGAAAATATTTTAAATAAAATCTCAGGTAATTCATCATTAACTAATGTGACCTACATAAAACATGCTAAAGCAAGTTTGTTAAGGTGAAGAGAAATAAAATTAAAAGGAAACCTATATCTACAAGAGGAATAAGATAACTTAAAATTATAAATACATGGTTAAATATACTATTTGTTCCTCTTCTGTTAGCTTTTAAAAGATAATTGACTCTTTAAAGCTAAAATTAAAAGGGTGTACTTTAGGATTTACA
>NW_011888870.1:2127521-2144044 GCF_000151845.1 Pteropus vampyrus
GGGGTAATTATCTGTAGAATGGAAGAAGTGATGGAGTATTGTGACTGTCAGGAGCTTAAAGAAAGGGCAGAGTATGAATAAAGGGATAATTAGGAGGTGCAAAATAGGAGATATTTGTGGCCCAGTTAGGGTTCTGTGAATGCAAAGACAGAAAATAACTTTGACTAAAGTAGACATAGAGAGAAATTCATTGGATGGAAATGGACAGTAGTTAAGAAAATCAAAGGAGAGGCTAAACACATACACATATTCACACACACAAAGGTAGAAAACTGTAGAGAATATAGGATTGGGATAGTTTATTCATAGTAGCATTACATTTTTTTCTTTTATTACAAGATTATAGAAAGTTTATCTATAAAAATAAATGTGGAAACTGGATAAATACAAGCATAATAATAATTTTCATTTCTGTAATATAACAATTAATTTTCATTTCCTTCATATAACAATGTTCTTCAGAGTGAGGAGAAATATGAAGTCTTGTTAGTAAAGGAGAATTCAAACTACAGGGAAAATATTCGTTGGTAGGACAGATGGCAGGGAGACCACCCAATCTTGATGTATTTTCTATGTTTACGAGGCAGTGGGTGGAACTTTCCTTTTACAACTATATCTCAAAGTTCCTGTTCTGGTATTTAGATCTACTCCAAGGAACAGCAGAAATAAGGAGGTTAAAATAAAACAGGCTTGAGAAGTCAGAGGAAGAGAAATATCAATTTTGAAATAAATTTTATCAAAATCAGACTTTAATGAACACAGGTTAAATAAAGTCAAGAAAAAGATGAAGGAGAGAGGTAAGTTACGACTAGAAATAAGAGCTCCATGACATTTGGATAAACACACATGGAATTGTTTTTAAGTTTCATAAAGCTACTGAGATAATTAACAAATAATAGAGAAATGAAATAAAGTTCAAACTTTAAAATCAACCAGAGTATCTGTGAAGTCTTCTGAAAATTAGGGGAAAAGAGAGAGAATAATCATTTATATCATAAAAAAATTGTTGCACAGCAGAAATATTTAGGTGTATATTCAATATTTATTAAACCACACCTCAGCACAGTTTATTAAATCCAATGAAAACTAGAGATAAAAAAATATGATTAAAGAAGCCAGAAGAAAAAAAAATACATGTTGCATATAAGAGAAAATTACTAAGAATTATAGCTAAATTATCACCAAAAAATAATAAAAGCTAAAAGACAATAAAATGACTTCTTTAAAAGAACTGGATGTGAGGAGGAGGGTGGTCAAACTAGAATTCTATATTCAACAACAAATTCTGCAAAAAAGTAAAAAATGAAAATATTTTAAATAAAATCTCAGGTAATTCATCATTAACTAATGTGACCTACATAAGACATGCTAAAGCAAGTTTGTTAAGGTGAAGAGAAATAAAATTAAAAGGAAACCTATATCTACAAGAGGAATAAGATAACTTAAAATTATAAATACATGGTTAAATATACTATTTGTTCCTCTTCTGTTAGCTTTTAAAAGATAATTGACTCTTTAAAGCTAAAATTAAAAGGGTGTACTTTAGGATTTACAATATATAGAGAAGTAAAATGTATGAGAAGCCACAGAAGATGGCAGGAGGTTATAAAGGGAATTGTCGTGTACTGTTTTGAGATACTTCCATAGTATGTGACGTGGTATACCATTAAAGATAGACAGGATAAATTAAGAATGCTGTTGTAACCAGAAAAGCAACAACAATAATGACATGCAGAGAGGTATAGGTAAAATGCTAATGAAGTAGGTAAAATTAAATAGCTAGAAATAATCAAAATGGAAGAATATAGAAGCATCGAAGAAATGAGAAATAGGGACAAATAGAAAACAAATAGAAAGATGGTGTGTAAAACCCAAATATAACAATATAGTGAATATAAATGGAATTCTTACTAAAATCTAAAGGGAGGGATATTATAAATGAATTGAAAAAATTACCCAACTCTATGCTGTATATAAGACATGTACTTTTCACATAAAAGCATAGTAAGTTTTGAAGTAAGATGATGGGGGAAATAAAGTCTATGCAAACACTCAGGAGAATTATGAGAGAAAAAGAGTAACATTTCAACATGATAAAATAGAAAATTCATAAGAAGACATAATAATCTTAAATGTTTACTCACTTGATAAGAGCAAAATGTAATAAATAAAGCAAAAGTAGAAAGAATAAAGGAGAGAAACAGACAAATTCACAAGCACAATTGGAATATAAAATGCTAAACACCTTGGAGAATTCTTTGGCAGTTTTCTTATAAAACCCTTACTCTATGACCCAATGATTGCACTCCTGGAGATTTAAACACAGGAATATAAACTTATATTTGTATTTATGGATAACATTAATAACCCAAAACTTGACCTAACCCAAATGTCTGGGAGCAGGAGATTAGACAAACAAAAAGTGGTATATCTTATAGTGGAATACATTCATGGACAAAAGGAATGTAAAACTACTGCTCTACCCACAACAATGAATCTCAAAATCATTACACTAATGCAAGAAGCCAGACACAAAAGTATATATGTTGTGTGATTTGATTTAGGTGAAGTCCAAGAACAAGGAAATTATTCTACAATTATAGTACAAATGGCACAAAGGAATTTTCTGTGGTAATGAAAAAAATGTTTTACATATTCATTGTGTCGGCAGTTGCAGTCAAAATTAAATGTGTATTACATTTAAATTATACCTCAATTTAGAAAAATAACAGATGGTTAACGACTGCATTGTGTAATCTGCCTTTAAAGGTTTCGATTGTCCTATCCCTGGTAACACTATGGATAGTTCAGTTCTGTCATATGACTAATAAATCGGAGTGTTCCCTTCCTCTGGGAAAAGTACACAACATTTTGAAGAATGTAAAACGTGTTTTGTTTTTCTTTTTCCAATCCATTGTGAGTAAATCTCAATTCCAGTGACCGTCACAAAAAAAGAGTAGGAGCAGGAGTCAGGAAGAGACTCTCGGTACTATTACATTGGACTCGATTTGGACTTTTATATCTTCTCTCCTGGCTAATTTTTTCATATATATATATATATATAGTCAGGAAGAGACTCTCGGTACTATTACATTGGACTCGATTTGGACTTTTATATCTTCTCTCCTGGCTAATTTTTTCATATATATATATATATATATATTTTACTTGAAATGTTTATCCTTCGGCACTGTTTTATCATAATGTCCAGTTTGCAGAGTGGTAGAAATCTCATTGTCTCTTGAAGAGTTAACAGTCCTCATACATCATGAACCCCTCTAAGAGTTAAGACCACTCCTTGTGGTCTAGATGCTGGATGGAGGCAGCTAATCACAGAAAAGAAGTGGGAGAAATGATAGAATGAGAAAACTTTGAAATTGAGTCTGTGCTGTGCAGAGTCAGAGAGATTCTGTAAAACATAAGTTAGATCATGTGGCTTTTCAGTTTATAACCCTCAAGGTCATTTCTCTCAGTGTCAGGTCAATGTCCTCACATGACCTAGCCCACCATAAGCTCTCTGACCTCAGCTCCGTCTATTGTAGCCCTTGGTCACTCAGAACAGTCACACTGGCCTTGTCATTGTTCCTGGCTATTTACTCTGCCTTGACTTCTTTCGGCGGATATCCCCATGGTTTATTTGTCTATTTAATGTCTTTCTCAAATACCACCTGTTATGAGTCCTATGTTTATCAGTTCATCTGAAAGGGCAATAACTCTCCAATTATGCATTCCCTCTTATCCTGGTTTATTATTTTTGTTGCTATTGACATCATTGTTTAAAAAAAAAACACACATGATCTTCGAAAAACACATTTAAAATCTGTTTTGTAACTTTTGTTCATTGATATATCCTCAAGCTCCCAGCACATTAGGTAAGAGCTGCATCTTCAACTTTTCTCTGATCGAGCATTCAGGAAGAGTTTATCTTTTTGCACTTAGCATAGTTATATACAGTATTTGGAGCATTTCCTGTTTAAGTCTATTAAATTCTCACAGCTTTTTCTATTCTTTCTATTTTATTTAAATTCTCTGTATACATTCATGTTTTCTTTAGGAAACAAACAGTTTAAGAGCTACTATAAGTCTAGTAAGAATCTGTTTATTTTATATTGGATGTTTTATAGTGAAAAAAGAAGTCTTTGAAGTCATACAAACAATCCAGTTCTGTTCTTTACATAGCAAGTTGCTTAACCCTTTGAATCTTCAGTTGGCTAATCTTGATTTGAGAGTGAAGAAAACATCTTTTTTATTACGAAGTTAAAATAAGATAATGTATATAGTGGGCCAAGATAGTATCTAGAACAAGAGACAGTCTATAATATTACTGATCATAACTAAGCGTACAGAGTACTTACCATATTCCAAACATTTTAATAAATATCTTACATGTATTATCTCTTTTATTGCATAGAACAATCTGATGAAGTAGTAATTGTTATCCTTATTTTATATGTAATTAAAAAAAAAAGAGACCCCAGGGGTAAGTGAATTACCCCCAAATCACAAGAGTAAGAAGCAGCCAAAGGTATTGTTTAAATACTTTAACTCAAGTATTTCTGTAACCAAAAGTGAGAGAGGTAACCCATTTTATACTGTGCTCCATGCTCCCACACATAATTTTGTTGGTTCCTTTTCTTATTTTCCTCATATTCCAAGAAAGTTCTGCACTGTCCTAAATTTGAACATAGATGAAATAAAACAATTTGACTCTACCTTTTAGTTTTATATATTTTTAAGATGCTCAGAGAGTTCTCTATTTCTCCGTTTTTCCTTTATTACCTTTCCCAAGCCATAGGGACTTCTAGATTCTGAATTCAGTACGAACAAAGCTATAAAATCAAGAAACAAAACCTTCCAAAAATTATGTTTGGAGTTGCTGCTGTTAAACCAGCAATCACAGATGTAGGCTGGCATAAAATCCAGTCAAAGGAGATGAAAGAGGGGGGCCTAAAGTATATTTCAGAGTGAGAAGCAAAGGGATAGACAAATCAAAGAGCCTCTGAAATGCAGAATCAGTCTCCTGCTTGTGTGCCCAAGGCAAATACTGAACAATAATTATTGGCAAACAAACCCACCTATAAGAATAAAATTTGAAAACATTACATAATTGCCCCAACTCTGCTGAATGGAGACACCAAAGAGATATAAAAGTATAGATGTTGCCTCATATATAACTCAAGGATGGACTTTTTCAAAGAGCTACATAAATATACACAGAAAAGGAATAATAAAGTTCTCCATGTATAGCTAGAACTTGGCTAAACCAAAACAAAGAGGAAAAATAAAGAGGAAGAAATAGAGATGAAGGAGAGCTTCAGTCTCAGTCAGAAGAGTAGCACTAATTACAAAATGTACTAGCTCTTGCTAAATATCAGACACTATTTCACTATACACACACACACACACACACACACAAATCATGTATGTACCCATTACATACATGGTGTAAATATATACCATATATAACGTATATGTGCATATAGATACATATATCTATATCCATAATCTCATTAAATTCTCATAAACTATGAGAGAAGAATTATTACCCACTTTATAGGAATTCAGAGATTGAGGTTTTAATTCATATGCATGAGACCTAAGATTACGCAGCTATTTAATTTAAAGACAGGATTCAAACTCAGATTTACATTAAATTCTTTATCTTAATTACTATGCTGTCCTCTTAAAAATAAATCTCCTTCCAGTTCTTGTTGGAATTACTATCTGAGCCCTTCCAGCAGGAATTACTATCTGAGCCCTATCTGAACATTTACCAATCTGGAAAAGAATGTTCTATTTTGCTGTTTTCATCAATGTTTAACAATGGCCTATTAAATACATATCGCATCCTTCTGTGTCAGAAATGAGAATCCATTTAAACAAGCAATTGAGCTTTATTATTTTAATTCTGCCTAACGCCCCCCACCCATTCACAACTAACACTCTTTTCAATAAAGCAATAAGGCAAATATCACAATAGTTGGCTTTAGATATACAAAAATATCTCAGTTGTCAGGAGAATTTAACTACAGGAAACGGACACATAGTTTATGATAGAATTTCTTCCCTTGTTGGCTGAATCTCTTCCTGTAAAGTACTGGAGTACCATATTTGTCTTAGGATTTGATATTGCAGGCTAATGCAAAGAAGGTCTGTTGGTTATATGTACAGTTACCAACCATAAATGTACCATTCAACCAGGAAGTTTTGGAGAGTAAACTGGACAGGATGTCTGGACAATAAGTGTATACTGAGAACTACTTTGAGGCAATTTACCTAGTTATGTGTTGTTTCACCTCCTAGGAAGTGTGAAGTGTTTTAAACATATCATAAAATTCATGGACTTCTCCTACCAAGCCCCAGACTTATCTTGCCGCTATCAGTTACATATTGCAGCCCAGTGACGCACTAGATTCCTCCAAAGACAAGACTCTTTGCTCTAAATAGAAAAGATAAAATAAACACTGGACATTTGGGTCCTACTTGATAGGAATCTAAATTCAAGTCTTGGCAGATGACTCAAATCACTCTTACTCTTCATAAGTGAGAATAATCAATAATGTTATTTTCTCTACTTACAACATGGTCTGAACTGCCAGGTTATGCAAAGTCTACAAGTTCCCAAAGACAGCTATGTCTTCTGCTCTTGTACTAACTCACAAATATGAGCTTTATGCTCTTTCCTATGGAACTGAGCAGCTTTATGTAGTTCCTATATTATTAGCCACCAATAACAAGGCCTTTATTTATATAAGTTCATTATTACTTCAATGTACATTCTTGAAAATCTAGATTTCTTGGCATTACATACTATATCTAATTTTTATTTAATATGAAGAAAAATCACTTAAGTTCTATGCAGATATAAGAAATAGGAACGCCTTAAAACAAGAGGACACATTTTATTGATAATTTAAATATCCCCAATATGTGTTATGTATCTAACTGAATGAATGAGCTAAATTTTTGTTGAAAATTAATAGTGAAAAACAGAGAGGGGCATCTAATAACAACCATTTTCAGCACATCTACACCCATAATTCTCTTATCCCCATTCTAGTATCTCCCAAGTTCTCTTTATGGGGGGAAAATGCCTAAATTATACAGCATGTTGCTTAAGAACTCAACCATACTGACCCATGACATCTGGGGCCCAGATGGGTGGATCGACTCATTTCATGGAAACCCATGAACAGCTGTTAGCAGTAATTTCTACTGACTTCATTTGATTCTGACACATGATGCTCTGGACCCATCATCTGGGTCCATCTGTGAGAATGGCAGGGAGCCCTCAAGCATGGTGGCAGCCACAGGCCTGGCATAGGTGGGAGGAGAAGGGTAGGTGGAGTAAAGCTGGCAGAATACTCTGCTACGAAGCCAAGGCATTCACAGCAGCAGCTCGGTCACCTCACAAATCTGTTCTTTCTTACTTTTCCTCATGGCTATTGACAGTCTGGGACAAATAAAATGATATGAAATGAAACTTAATGAAAGCATTGAAATTAAAGGAACTAAACATGGCCTAAAGTGAGAATGGATTGGGACTGGGATCTGAGAAAAAAAAAAATTTTTAAAAATAATTCTTAGGGCCAGAGAATGCTAGAACTAAATAACTTACAGTAAAATGTTCTAATTCTATAGTTGACAAAACTGAGGTCCAGAGGGAAGTTATATATTTATTACCAATGAAATCCATTAAAACTTCTCATATCTTTACTTTTACTATATAGAGAGCTCCAAGAAGATAGGGATTATCCGCCTTGTTCAAGGATGCATCCCCAGCCCTTCGAACAATGCCTCAAACAGTAACCCCTAATTAACTGTGTGCACATAAATCTCAGAGGTTTCTGTTGTCGAAGTTAGTGTAATATTTTTAAGAGCTTAAACTCAGAGTCAAACATGTTTCTGAATGCTGATTATACCCTAGTAGACATGTAAGTCTGGGCTCGTTAGGGTTTTGGGTGGATTGAAAAAGAATGAATTCTTGGTGATGGAGAGTCAATATAGGGTGGAAAGAGAAACATAGGGAGAGAAGATTTAAATAGGAAGGGGAGAAGGAAGATGAGAGAAAAAAACAGAGAGAAGAGGCTAATAAGCCAATGAAAAGATGCTCAACATCAGCAGCCATTAGAAAAATTAAAATTAAAATCATAATGAGATACCACTTCACACCCATTAAAGAGGCTATTATAATTAAAAAAAAGAAAGAAAGAAAAAATATCAAGTCTTGGGGAGGAGGTGGGGATGGGAATGTAAAAATAGGGTAGCCACCCTAGAAAACACTTTGGTGATTCCTCAAAAAGTTAAACATAGAATTACCACATGATCCAGCAATTTCAGTTCTAGGTATATACACACAATAATTGACAGTGTTCTTAGCAGCATTATTCACAACAGTCAAAAGGTAGAAATAACCCTAATGTTCATTGACAGATGAAGAGATGATATATGGAATATAAATACATACAACAGAATATTATTCAACCTTAAAAATAATGAAATTATAATGCCTGCTACAGCATGGACAAACCTAGAAAGTATTATGCTCAGTGTAATAATTCAGACACAAAAGGACACATACCATATGATTTCACTTATATGAGGTACCTAGAATATATACATTAAGTAGAATAGAAGTGAACAGGGGCTGAAGAAGGCAATAGGAAAGTATTATTTAATATTTACAGAATTTGTTTGAGATGTGGAAAATTTCTGAAAATAGATAGTGGAGATAGTTTTACAATGGCGAATGTACTTACTGCCATTGAATTGTAGACACTTAAAAATGGTTAAGCTCAATTTATGTTATTTGTATTTTACCACGATAATAAGAGAGAGGGAGGGCGGGAGGAAAGGAGGGAGGAAGGGAAGAAGTAGAAAGGCAGGAAGCCAGTATAGAAGTCTGTGGAACAAATGGAAGGACTTTTTTTTTTTTTTTTTTTTAAATATAGTGAACAGTGCTCTGTTCCCTACCCACTCTCTATTTCTCCACTTTTCTCATCTCTCAGATTTTCCACTGGGGAATAGTTAAAAGGAAATGACTATAATTTCATCCAATTTGCCACAATATTAGTTTAAGAGATTTGTAATGCAGGGTGAAGACAATAAGCTCATTGAATTACCCCTGCCATATTTTCTTTCTTTCAAATTATATGAAAATTCAGAACTTTTCATTGATATTTATAAGAAACAAATCTCTACTGCCCCCCAGGGGTGAGTGAGGAAGAACACACCCAAGTCTCTGGTGGCAGACAAGTTGCAAGTTGAGTCCCCTTCGAAAGCACAGGAAAGTTCTTCTGCATAAAATATCCATGAAACTACACACATTTCCATTCACAAGTAAGATAAAACCCTTAAAATATAAACAGATACCTATGCTAGGAGGACCACTATATCATTACTAAAATTTACATTTTTGGAAAATTCTTGGAGCCAGAATGTTTTCTGAGAATAATTGTTGGGGGGCTTAGTAAAACAGAGCATTGTATAGAAACAAATATATCACCTTTGCATTCAAGCAACTAACCACCGCAACCCCCCCCACCCCCCCACCCCACCCCGCATTAAGGTCTCATTTTGGCTATATTTAAACTTGTGACCTTGGAAGTCATTTAATCTTTCTGAGCCTTGAAGGATTGCTGTCATGATGGATAAGATTTTAAAATAACTAGAAGAGTCTATGGTGTTCAAGAGTCTATAATTATTCAGAAAACAGTGGGGTTTTGAGGACCTGAAGATAAGAAAGCAAGCAAGAAAGCAGAGCACACAGGATAGGAGAGACTGGTGATGTGCATAGAAAAGGGCAAACACACCCAATAAGTTTCATTTATTTCCCACCATTGTCAAGGCCAGCTTGAGTGAAGCAAGAGAGCCCACAGTGAGCCTGCAAGATCTTGCCAGCCCTGAATTCTTTAGCTCACTTATTTCAGTTTCACTGGTCACACTGTGATATTTTAATTTTTAATTGCCAACATTGGGGACTTGCTGCGGTGGCTCCTGCCAGGTGTTATCAGAGCTAATATCATTAAGTAAAAGCAATGAGCATATAAGTTTCCATTGCTGAGAGAGAAAGAAGTGTAAGAATCAATTTCCATGAAATAGATAAGTTATCTGAGTTGATCAGAACATCTTTTAGGACTGTCAATGGCTAAATATAAAATAGAGGGCACATACTCCAATCAATTATCAAAGAAATTCAAAGTCAGGTAGATACTCACTAGCTCCTCTAAAAAAAATTTAAAATAAAAAAGCAAAAACAAACCAAATAAACAGCAGGTCCTAAAATCATTATTTGGAAGCAGCCTGATGATTAAGAGTTTGGTGGTTGTAGTCTGGTAAACACGAATCAAAATATAAAATATGCTATGGTTTTAATCTAGAGAAAGTTGCTGAACTCTTTAACTTTCAGTGAACTCATTTGCAAAACAGAGATAACTATAGTTTTAGTCATATAGGATCACTGTGGAAATAAAGTTTAAAAAAATAAAGGAAAATAATGTACTGCACAGACTGATACTGATATTAAATGCTCAATAACTGTTAGTTATTTTTAATTCTCCATTGCATGTCAGTACTGAAGACTGAAAATAATCATAAAGGAATTTACTAATTCTAGACTAGAAACAAAAACAAACCACTTTTAAATCCAGGGTTTTGCCCATGCGGCCTCTATTAATAAAAGTTTAGTCCATTTTCTTAAGTTGTCATTCTTAAGACTAAATTAAAGCAAATATTTAATGCCTTACTTCTTCACATTAACTTTGAGAAATGAAATATTCTCTCAAAGCTGACATTTTATTTATAAAAATACACAAAGGAAATGTGTTTAAAATTAGCATTCTAAGACCTCATTTTACTTGCTGAATAGTCTGACAATTACCATTGTTTCTTGAGAATCATGATTACTCCCAAGTTGTTCATACATTTAAACAGATAACAGTGTGATAAAATCAGAGAACATTCTCAGTCAAGGATATGAAGATAAAAGACCTCTCTTGAGAGATGCAATTATTGAGTAGGTTCCTGGCTGTATAACGGTGTGCTTCAACTTTAAGAATATGATTCCCCAAATTTATGTTTACTAACTGCAAGAAAACATAAGAAACTCCAGGGTTCCATTTACCGAGAAAGATGTAAAACTACTGAAGGGGGAAAAAAAAATGTCTTCTGGCCAGGACTGTCAGAAACAGCATATGGAGTGAGAAATGAAAAGGCCAGCTAGAGAATTTAGCTAAAACCAGTTTGAACAGTTAAAGAAAATACACAGAATTAGAATTACTGTCTTGTTTTAAAAAAGGGGGTTTTTTTTTGTACAAATGGTAAATGATGATAAATATTTGAAAAATTCAGAGTTAAAAATGAAGTTAAAATATCATTCATCTCACCAGAATAATTGTATAACCTACTTCAACATTATCTTAAACATTTCTCTATTCAATCCTCATGAAGGTACATGTATATAATTTTAAACACAGATAGCTATGCCATATATGCTGTTTTGTGACCAGGTTTTGTTTGTTTGTTTGTTTGTTTTTTACGTAACAGTCATCGCGAACAGGTATATAGTTCAACAAAGAGCTTTATATCATAATTTTAAAGAATGGGATCGTATTCCTTTCTATTTATACTCTCTAATTTATTTGCAAATTTCCTTTTAAGGAAATGTGGGCCTTTTTCAGTTTTCTGATATTACAAACTATACTTGTTGAGCGTGTACACCTCCTTGCACTTGTGCAATCATTTCATTGAATCAAAGAGCAGCCCTTTTTTTCCCCTAAAGTGAATGAGGTATAACAGAAATGTCAAGGTACCTGGATTCTAATCCCAAATTTAGTTTTATTCATTCTCCACATTGCTATCTCAGTTCATATACTGGTAAGATGGAAAAACTTGAGAATGATCTTTAAAGCTTGCACCAGCTTCAAACTCCTAAGTATATAAATAGAGGAAGGCTGAAACAGTAATAAACTGAAAGTGACCAATATATAACACAATGAAGATGTGCAATGTAAATTAACCTTCCAGAGTCATCTAAGAGGCAACAGAGAAGCTGAGTCATAATCTCATTTGATATAATGACATTTCAGCTAAATATATTGGGTGAAGTCTTATATCCATTATTTAAATGGGAAAGCAAGGTACAGAAAAGACTTTACCCTATATTATAAAGCCAGTCACTGTCAAAGGTTTGGCTGAAGCTAAACGTCATGTCTTTGATCCAAGACTTGAGCCACCAGAATAACTGATTAAAGAGAAGTATAGGTGCTAAATTAAAGTCAAGCTATATTACAATTCAAAGGGGCACAGATGAGTAATTTTAAAAATGATGAAATCCAAATGGAAAGCATATAAACAGTTATCAAAGAATAATAGTTATAGAAATCAAATGTGTGTGTGCATACATGTGTGTATGTATGTGGTAATCAAAGAAAACTAGCGCCAAATACCACTTTCAACCCATTAAATTTTCAAAATTACATTATTTTAAGAAATATCTACATGGTATCTTGGTCACTGGGCAAAGAAATAAGTATTCATCAATATGTTTCACATGACTACACAAATCCAGGTCTCTGGCTCAATATTTTCAACTATGAAAATTATCTTAAAAATATTTAGAAATGCACATGTTTATGAACAATTGTTATATTAAAAATTAGAAAATGGTTTAAATTCCTGTTACAGATCATTGATTTATCAGAGTGTAGATGACCAAATTACATGTCTCATTAAAAATCAAGATTATAAAAATATTTAATAGTATTAGTTTATATTCGATAGTGAGGTACAAGTTTTAAAAGATCCACAGTATGTCTCCAACCCTGTGAAATATAGCTATATCCAAATCTAGTATACATATTTTCACAAAGAAAAGATGTGCATTTGTTTTTAATTCTATTTTTTCAAATTTCTACAATGTCTACATGTAGGTATGATCACAAAAATAACCAATAATCTTTCCAGCCCTATTGTCAGTAGTAGAGGGTAGGGAGCAAAATTATTGCTGTTTTCATATAGCCACTCTGCAGTAGATTTAAGTCACTTCATCTCAGTTAACAAATCTAAACCCAAGTGTTTTCAATTCTATGGCAAGATCAAAGAAGTTGACCATCTTTACCGAGTCCTCTAGCCATAGATACTGAATATTTCAAAGGATGATCCTTTTCTGATTTCCTTTTGTGTAGCAATAAATTAAAACAGAATTTTAAAATGTAAGGTGGATGCCATAAACTTTATGATATTGTCTCCAATAAGTCCTCCAAAAGTCCATGGGAAGTAAAAGAGTTCTACCCTACCCAGGAAATTCCCTAGCCCATAGAATTCTCAAAATATGACTGTTTCCTGGTAATCTCATCTTTCTGCTGCCTGAATCCCTACCAACAATTCTCAGATCATCCCTCAATGTATAGTGGGGTAGTATTTGTGTCTAATCTTTTCTAATTGTCATCAGGAGTAGGATACCTCTGAAAATAACAAAAAATGTGAAAGCGTATCGTTCAACATGAATCAAGATTTCAGGTACACTTTCTTGGACTCAATCTGTAGTCTTGGTTTACCCCGGTCTTGTGTTTTCAGGAATTCAAACAATCTTACAGTCTCTTTTTTATATTATCTGTTACTCAATAAGATTTTTGACTTACTATTCAATGAAGTGTATTTATACTAACTAATCTTGATACCTTTCTCTTGGTACAATAAATTTCCATTTAGATCAATGTTAGTCATGGCGATCACTCCACTTCACTGTATAATTTTATCTCCAAACATTATGTAATAACCTTACCAATTAAGCAAAATGAAGCAAAGTCCTCAGTAATCTGCTGCTTAGTAACACCCTAAAAAATCCCTATCCCATCACTAGGTGACGTTTACTACTACATTCATACTAAAAGCAGACATATTGAGGAAAATTAAGTATTGGCACAGATTGGAAAATGTTAAGGATAATTTCAACATGATGAACACAGTGAAACAGACATCATCTCAATATGATGATGCATTGGAAATTCAAGTGTGTTTAATAAAGATATACAGATGGGAAAATGTTTTAAATTATTAAGCATTTCCAGATTGAATATATGAGATAAGTTGAACATTGAAATCACCAAATCCATATCCTTCCTTATTCATCACAAGCAGAACTACCCTATACACAACAGAAGACAAGCCTGAGGCTAATTATAAGATTTAATTTCAAAGCCTTTCATAAGAAAGTTTCTCTAAGGACTACAGAGAAAGTGGAATAAATCAACTATAGGAATAGTCAGTATGAATAGTCAGTATGAGTAACTATAAAAGATATTGTAGAAAAACATTGCATTCATGTATTCTAATGTATATGATTTTATCATGATTATATTAACCATTGTGTATTGAGAGCTGGGGTCTATATTCCCTCTCCTTGATTGTGAACAACTGAACATTTCTGGCTACAGTAGATATAAAGGCTATGTCACTTCCAAGGCAAAGTCATATCTTTGGAGCTCTGAGCTGCCACGTAATGAGACTTCCCACCTTGAAGCTACCATGCTATAGAACATACAGAGACCTCACTGAGTAGAGATGTCAAAGAACTCCTGCTGTTCTAGCCCCTCTAGCAATTCAGGTCCTCCTTGTCCAGGTACCAGACTTGTGAGTAAAGGTGTGAACATTCAAAAGATTAGAGGCGTCAGCCTTTGAGACAGCCTACTGAAGCTGAGTGGAACAAAAGTTTGAATTTTGCACAAAAGGCAGATGTGCAGGCACATCGAATGTTTTCATTAACTTTTGGTTTGTTAAATATCCTTTATAACTACACCAGATAAATTTGTAGGGTAGATCGGGAGTTTTATTTTATAATCTACAAGAACCATTCCAAATTGTAGATTTTGGGCTATTATTGGGAAAAGCTGCTCCCTGCCTTCTTTTGTGAATAAAAGATGCTAAAAATTATCATTGGATCCTAAAGAAATTCACAAAAAATTAACAAATCTGCTTTCCTAAACAAGACAGAGCTACTAGATGATGCAACATCGAGTTCATACCACTGGTGCTTTATCTCAGTGCTTGTAAACTAAAAGACACAATAGATTGCTGAGAAATAGGGAAAAAAGCTTATATTATGAACTGGCTGCTTTCTTCACTAGATGCTCTATGACCATGAGTAGACAACACAGAACCTATCTGAGCCTCACTTTCCTCATCGGAAATATGAAAATAATACTACCTGCCTGGCTCTCCTCTCAGGGTTATTGTCAAAATACATTTAAATCTATCAATTCATATAAAATGCAAAATTATAATTACATAAGATATTTATTTTAATTATCTCAGAGAAATGAGATTCTTACCTATTAAAATTATTTCCCTAGCTCCAATCACCCAAGAAGTATGATTGGAATTTTCAATCACAAATAATTAATAACAACTTTCCTAATATCCAACAAATGTTAGATTCATAGTCCATAGTATCTGATGTTGGAAAAAGAAAATTGCTTTCATATAGTGAACAATCCTCTAAAAAATCCCTTTTCATTACTGGCTGAATTTCATTGTTGACTTATATCCTGAAGTTCCCTTAAAACATCTCCAAAAGTAATTATAGGAGCCATCTGGAACAAGAGCAGATGGGAGTAACTGGCACTATAATAAATGGCATGTCAGAGGCACAACAGTATTAACTAACCCCCTCTCATTAAGAGAGGGAGGAAAAGATGTACATAAAAGAAATCGCAGTTGGTCCTTACCAGGCACTATGGAGTCACATGGGAATCCACTGCTAAACCAGGAAAGCTTCATCTCTTTGCTTTACTGAGTCACGAACGTGGGGCCCTCAGTTCATTCATCATAGAAAACAGTTCCATCTAATGGACTGAGAGGGACTATGCTGATAACTCATTTAGTCACTTTGGACAAATTACTCATGTCTTCAGGATACTGAAATCATAGATAAAATATTTAATTTCACCACAAGTAAACCCCAGCAGGTCAGTTTTATTGGTGGAAGACAATGAAAAATTAATAAGTGAAACTTTGCCATCTACTTGTGGCTGGGGAAATAAAGAAAAATAAAAATCTGAAATCTGGAATCTTTCTCCCAATAATTCCAGACATGTTGTAGCCGCTAAATTCCAATGAGTGAAAGGACCTATGCCCATGCATCATCAATTTCAATGTGACCTTCCATATTTGCATTACTATCAGAATCTCTTTATTTGACTAATTGCTTCAAAAACTTTTTTTTTCTTTTTCTTTCTTTTTTTAATTCCTGAGCATTGTGAGAAAATGGTAGGAGTAGCTTAAGTCATTTCAAGCCTGGGGTCCCTTCTAGCTGGTAGAGGGAACTGCAGATAAAAGACTCTGGGCTGAGGCAGATATTGTCCCTATTTCTGGTTCACATCATGCACTTGAAGGACTAGGTTATTGATTTGATGTTTGTCTTTAAAGACTTTGGAGTCTTCATCTCCATAACATTCAATTTGGGGCTGCCTCCAAACCTTGTTTTTCCTTCCTGACTTTTGGACACCTTCATCTTTTGACCTCTT
>NW_011888870.1:2144429-2160412 GCF_000151845.1 Pteropus vampyrus
CAGAGTGATGTAGCATGCTCGGTCCAGATGAAATGCCAGCCCCTCTGCATTTCTTCCTTTGGCTCTTTCTAGATGACACAAATGCAACCAATGACTTCTCCATCTATGGGCTCAGACCTGCACTATGTGAGACACTTCTGGGGCTGAGGCAGAGAAAACTTCAGTGTCTCTAGCTTTCCTTTTTAGACTTCTTTCCAAATCTACTGCATCTTGGCTAAGTTCCAGTCTTCTTCCTGTTTGGCCTGACCATAAATCTAGGACCCAATGTTGACTTGGACTCCTTAGACTCTCGGGTCTTCCTAGCCACAATTCTTATTACCCATACCATGCAATAAATGCCTTTTAGTTCCCAGCACTTTTTCTAGTGTACCAGTTTGCACCAAGCCCGTAAACTGCTTCTGCATCCCAGCCCTTAAGAAATATACCCTGAACTTTCCCATTTAACCTGGCCCACTAACTCTGTTTCTCAAATTGAGCTATTTATTGGTCCTTTGAGAAGTGCCACCCAAGCATTGTCTTCAAAATGTGTGCAAAGCTTTCTTACACTTGTTAAATAAATAAAATGAGTTTGTGCAACCTTTCCTCTAAAAGTGTCTTGAAACTAATAGGCTCCAGAGGCTGATTCATAAAATATTTCTCAGTGGTCTGGTTGCAGAACAGAAAATGCTGCAGCATCTTATCTAATGCTCTGATTAATCTACCAGCATGCATTTCTGATGTTTTTAATTTTACTAAACAAAACCGAAGAGAACTTTTTCTTACTGCCAATAAATTTTTTAGGCAGTTACATGCTATACTCTCAGGATTCTATTATGTGCTGCAGAAATAGATACAGAAGAAAAGGAAACTACAGTCTCGCCCTCAAAGAACAACTCTAGAACTCTTATAATGCAGTTTAGGCCACAAGGCAAACACTCAGAAAACAACAGTATAGAATATATGGCCGAATATAATTACAATGATTAGCACGATTGCATTCCTACTGGATTAAATGTACTGCACTTTGTGACTTCCCAATATCACAACAACCTGGCAGTGTTGTACTTACTGTCTCAGTTTTATAGAGATCTCAGCCAGCCCAAGGTCATACAACTACCAAAATGGCGCAATCAAGGACTCCAAAGCTGATGCTATTTCTAAGAAGCCAGTGCATTTCCATTAACATTACTTGAGTATATTTTAATAATACCAGCACTGGGTCCCATCTTCAGGGATTCTGATTCAGATGAAGTTGGGATATGAGTAATTTTTAAAGGGCCACAGGTGATTATAATGAACACCAAGGTGAAGAATCACTGCACTAACCTAGATAACTAGAATATTGCCTAAACTCTAAAAGGTGATTATTATTAGAAGAGTGAGCAGGTGAGTTAGATTAAGATAATTCGCTTATAAGACTAGTTTTGCCATCTACAAAACTTAACTTTTACTCAAACTACTTCAAGGTCAAAAAATTATTTCCATCCTTCATCAGATTCCGTTTTATGAAAGAAAAACAACTGTAATGGGTAACTGTCTATTACCCATTTCGGCTTACTATGGGTTTTTATATATAATGTCTTATTTGAGCATTACCACATCTAGGAGAATGAAGTGGAATACAAAGATGGCCTTTCACTTATCATGGGAAAACTGAGGCTGAGTGGTTACATAACTTCTTGAATGGCACACAACAGACTAGCAATATAACCCGGTACTTGTGTCATACAACTCTGGCTTGGTAGTGTCACACCATTGCAACTTTGAGTCACTGAGTCTCCTCAGCAAATTGATGTTTGATCAATAATTCAAAAAAGTGCTTATTGAACAGGGCAAAGGGTAGCAGGGATGTATTTAATTACTTCTCTAAGAGGCACTATAAAAGCTCGCATAACAGACACAGCTCACCCACATTGTCTTATGCTGTCCTCAAAGTGAGTTCAGTTAGGACACCCATGCCCATTAGCTTTTGGTGAAGTGCAGATACACACATTTCTTCCCAAGTTACTTGCTCAGAACATTAATATGTTTCCCAAATGTAATGTAGTACTTATACATTTCAAGCCCTGACAAGGTGAAGGCATCAGGAAAGTTTATCTTAGCAAAGAGAAAACATCAAATTAGCTTTTTGCTTTCTACAAAACTATACTTTTTGTACTATGTTTTCAACATGGCTTCAATTTAAAGAAAAAAAGAGAGGTGCTTCACATATGGTTACGGAGGCGAGAGAAACTGAAATACACACATGATGGTGTCATCTATGAAGAACAGATGTTTGCAGGGGAGCTGGGATCTGAGGTTTTAGTTACCAGAGTAACGTGATCCGCAGTGGAGAAAAGACTGCTGTAATCAGTTACTCTTTTAGAATCACTTAGCTCCACAGAACTAAATGGACAGGAGAATCAGCTCCAACCTCTATGATGCAGTAAGGAGAAACCAAAATATTCTTTTTCCTGGTTTATGGTTAATAACTTAACATTTCTAGGAAATTTGGAAAATGGGAATTCTGGCACTTGAACTAATCTTCCAAAGGGGGAATAAATATATTGTTAATTGAGAAGTGAAGGAGGAAAAGATCCCTATCTCGGAGTCAGATCAGTCTCAAACATTGAGTTACTCTCTCCATGTGGCCTGTCACCCTCAATCAAGTAGGTTGGTTGGGCTTCTCACATGGAAATCTCAGGACCACAAGAAGGGTGCCAGGCCTCGAGAGGCCCAGCCTTTGGCACTCACATAATGTCACTTCTGCTAAATTTTCTTGATTAAAGCAAGCTACAACTTCACTTAAGAAATCTGCAAAAAATCATATTGAAAATGGGAGCAAACAAGGAAGTGTCTTATCATTACAATCTACCATACCATCCAGTGATCACAGTGTTTGATTTAGCCATCAGGTAACAAGCAAATTGTCCCCTTCTTCTCTTACTGCTCCATGTCCTTACTTCCTAAATCTACTTGGCTACTTATAGATGACGGTGCTGCTAAATTGAAAAGGATCACTTGAACCAGTAACAAAAATTATTTCAAAATGATCACATGATGTCCTTAATCTATTGAATAAGATCTAACCAGGATAATTGCAAAATCATTCACTGAGGTTCGAAAATTCAGCACAGATGAAAATGAGTAAATTATTATTATTTTTTGTATCAGTTAGGGCTTAATAATGGAAGTAGAGCTACTTTGACTATTATAGGAATAAAAGATATATAATGACCATTAGACATTATGCAAGTAAATATAGGAGTTGGAGAAGTAAACCCTAAAATAGGGATTCAGTGAATCAGGAAAAGAATCACTGACCATCTACTGGAAACACTAATGTGGGCAGATAAACTGGAACCTGCAAGGAACTCTTAGAAGCCAAGCATATCTTGGAGGGAGAATGAGATGGTAGTGGGACTCTTACATATGGATACTAGAAAAATGTCTCCATATGGCTTATACCTCTCGGAATCTTCAGCTAGGCTAGGGGCCAGTGCTGGCCAGTGGTTGGTAAGACAGAATGGACATGGAGAGGAGGAAAATAAGCAGCAGCTTATGTTTGCAGTGTATCTTACCATTTTCTTGTCACATATCTAACTGGGATGACCTCCCAAGAATACTGATTTGCTTCACTATGGCCTTTTAAACCTCACATAACTTCCTTTTTTGCCTAACCTGAACACAGAATAATATAGAAAAAGGGATTTAGAAAAATGTAGTGCTCAGTCTTAACCGAGTAGACACAATACAATCCTGCACATGTTTTTCTAAGTCATATTTCAGTAATAACATTCTTTATAATATGAAATAATTTGCAACCAGAAAAAATATCAACGTGAAAAGACTCTCTCTTCCAGAACAACATAAAGCATTTTAAATGATTGTTTATTCCATATCTGCTAATCTTGCATTGTCTCTAAGTCTTTAATATCTTCTCTCTGATCTACAGATAATCAGTTTCTTTTTTTCACATTATAGTAGCTGTGATGATCGTTTTAAAATGTCAACTTCACTGATCCACAATGCCCAGACATTTGGTCAAACGTTATTCCAGATGTTTCTGTGAAGCTGATTTTTGGATAAAATTAACATTTAAATATATGGACTTTGAGTAAAGGAGATTACCCTCCATAATGTAGTGAGCTGCATTCAATCAGTTAAAACCTTAAACAAAGACTGACCTCCCCTGGACAGAAAAAAATTCTACCAGTGGACTTCCTTTGTACTTGAACTACAACTATTTCCTGGAGCTCCAGATTTCCAGCATAGAGCATGTAGCCTCCCTGAAGATTTTGGATTTAATAAGCCTCCACAGTTGTGTGAATCAATTCTCTCATTCTCATTCTCTCTCTCTTTCTCATACACACACACATCCACCCACTCACATTGGTTCTGTTTTTCTGGAGAATCCTGACTAAAACAATAACCCTTTAGTTCCTTATTCTAAACTCTTTACAAACCATTGTCATTCATTTCACACTTCACTGACAACCAAACTTCATCCCTGAATGTGACCAAAAGAGTCTAGGTCTGAATTGTCCAATAGTGTGAACACAAGTCATTTTTTTTTCACATTTTCCTCAATTTAAATCTAAATAAGTTAAAAATTTAAAAATTATAAATCCATGTCTTCACTCACACCAGCCACATTTCAAGTGATCAATGGTCATTTGTAACTAGTGGCCACCACACTAGACAGCACAGATTATAGCACACTTACTACTATTGCTGAATGTTCTATTGCATATTAGCACAATTCTGAAGTCAACTTCTATTTCCACAGTGATATCTCAGCTAGTAAGACAATTTCTTTTCTCCAAAAAAATTGAAAGTGGCCAGGGTTTTGCTCAGCAACTTTGAGAAAGAGGCCACATGAAGTTCACATAATAGATTTTCAACTGTCATGCAGTTCCTACACACCAAGTGACTAGAGAGCATTTGGGAGTCTTTTCCCACTCAGAAGTGATTGGGGACACACTCAGGTTTATGTACCTTCTAAGTCTGCATTGTTTGTCATCTCTATTCTGTATAGCTATCATCCATCTCCAAAATAGTGTCACCTTCTATGATGTATGAGACACTGTGTAACAAGCAGTTCATACTTCAACATAAGGAACAGAGATCAGATAATGAGATATAATGCCAGGGAACACATCTATACTCTCCTCTAGAACATAAAACAGTTTTATTTACTTGGAGAATGGGTAGTATGACTTATAGTGCATGTTTTCTCAATACCCAGACATTCTTTCAAAGAGGCAAACCTCAACTGAAGGGGAAAACTAATTTTAATTTTTATAATTGCCTCTCTCTGCCTTGGAGAAAATTATTCAGACTTTTGCTCTGAGTATCTTTCCATCATTTCAGTAGCAGCCACTGAGTCAGGGGAAATTTAAGGTTAAGCAAAAGACAAAAACCTACCAATAAATCAGCAAATTTCAAACATGTTATGACATTTGTGACATGATTTTCTTCTTTTTCCACTCTCCACCCTCATTTCATTGGTGATCCAAGATTGTTGTTTTTGTCAGACGGCGCTGGCTAAATGCAAAAGCAGCAAAACTTTAAAAAAGTCTAAGTTCTGATTTGGCAATTCTATCTGTAAATTGAAGTCCACATCAGTTCTTTCCTTTTATTAATCCTGCCTCTCTACAATCATTTGGAACCACATACACCCAACAATCCAACTCACAGTGTTGCCGCCTCAATTACCCATTAGGTAATGTGATACGGCCGGCTGAGAATAAACAAATGGGAGGAATCTGAAAGGCATGTATAACACTATGGAGCTGTCCACTTTTTACCCTAACTGATCAGTGAAGGAAATGAAGTCCAACGTTGTTGGATTTTTTCCAAATGTAAAAGGGAGCTTAAGATTCCATTATCTGAATTCTCCCATTTTTAAACATTGAAAAATAGAGAAAATTTTTAACCACATCTGAACCAAACAAAGTATTTTGGGTGTAAAGTAGATACATAGGGTCCTAATTTCTGTTTCCGATGAGCCATAAACTCCTTGAAATCAAGAATATGACTTCTGCTTCCTTTTCGCTGCAGCCTCCACTATAATGTGGGTGTACACTAGGCCTTTAATAAAGACTGACTTGCTTGACAAGCCTGGAGTTCACAGCTCTCATCCTAGAAAAGGTCAAAGTCATGACAGCCACTGATATAAATGAAAAACAATTATTGTGGTCTAAGACTGTGGATCTCTACTGGGACATTTTTGTATCTGAGAGGTCACTTGGCAACATCTGCAGACATTCTTATTTGTTACAACTTCGTGGCAATTGCTACTGGCATACAGTAGGTGGAGGCCTGGGATTCTGAATATCTTACAATACACAGGCCAACCACCCATACAAAGAATTATCAGGCCTCAAATATGAATAATGCTGAGGTTGAGAAACCCTTCTCTAGATGTTTTTGCATGAAAGGTCAATTAGTGTTTGTCCACCCTTGCCATTGGTGATCTGAGCACTGATAAGCTGTTTCCCCACATTCTCATTAGACATATTTAGGACCTGCTTGCCCAGGCTCAGGCTGTAGGAGCTCAGAAAATGTTGAACTTGCAGAATTAGTGGTCCATAATAACTAGAAGACATCAGATTGACAAAAACTGAATAGTCTTGAAAAGTCCACATATTGGTGAGGAAGAGAGTAATTAAGATTTGTTCATTCATACTGATGAAGTATAAATTTGGAAAGTCAGAGAGGTGGACAATCCAGCAATGTTTATTCAAATATTAAACATATAGACTCTTTAGAAAATAAAATTACTGACCCCTGGCTTTATATCAATGACTGAAAATGTGGTAGCCAAACAACATCAGGATCACCTTGGAGCTTAATAGGCAAATTTTAGTCCCCATACTAGACTTACCAAATCAGAACTTCTGACAATGGAACCCAGTAATCTGGGCTTTAACTAGCTTTCCAGAGTATTTTGATGTCTATAAAAGTTTGAAAACAACTGACCTAGAGAAGCATCTTTTAAAGTTCAGTTATGTATTAGAATCACTTAGGGGCAATTATTCAAAATGCAGATGCAGTACACTATCTCTGAAGATTCTATGGTCATCTGGGACCAATAAACACTTGGATATCCAGGGTTAATTCCTATGTTCTCTCACTAAAAAATCAAGACGTGGACATGCTTGGATACTTATTACTATTACTCATGCCTTCATATGCTATATTTTCCAAAAACAGAGGGTAGAGACTACAGCTATCACTGGGCCGGTCTCTAAATTTTTACGAGTGAAAATCCAAGTGCAAGTCTTCTCTGGGCCTCCTTCTCCAAGAGTCATCTGGAAATGCTCATGTCATATTCAGTTGTATTTTAGAAAGCAGACAGAATCACAAAGTACCACCATTTGTACTATTTCTTCATCCCGAGTCTTTTTTAGACAAAAAGGCATTTAGTACTCACTTCCACGTGGGAGGAAAATTCCCTCTCCAAAGTGCTTGGTGTTTTTCTCCTTTAAGATCCTATGCAAGTTCTGGGTTTAGTTCCTAACTGCCCTGGAAGCTTCTGCCTCTGGCCACCTGAAAGCATTTGCCACATTAGAAGTGTGTATTTCCTGAGACCAATATATACTAAAAGACGATCAAGCCATGTGGAGAACCCTGAGAGATGAGACAATAAAGAGAAGAAGATGAGTGAGAGGAGAGAGAGGAAAGAGATGAGGGACATGAGGGAGAGAGAGAGAGAGAAAGAGAGAGGAAGGCTGGGGGAGGGAGAGAGACACACACGGGTATCCTGTTGTACTGCAGTTTAACTACATGAGACAACCTGATAAGAACCACCCAGGGCTGCCAAAGATAAACTGTTATTTTAGTTTTTGGGTGCTTTGTTACACGACAATGGAAAATTACACCAAAAGGGATATGTTTTGGAAAATCCTCCCAGTTAATTCTAAATGACAACTATAATTTCTTCCTTTGATGAATATAAATTTAACAAATTTATAGTAGATTTAAACCATAATATCCCACCATGCAAACTGCTTATCTGGTGCTCATCATTGAGTAAACCAGTGATCTGCAAATCAGCAGACTGCACAAGTGAAACTTAACTTTTAATTTAATGCTATGTTTATTTATCCACATACTTTAAGGCTCTCAGAGGATCAATTAGCCATAGGGATAAAAGAGTAATCCATTTATATTTTATCACTTTGTCAAGTTCAACAAACACCATTATGAGGTGCTACTATCCTTTAATAAAGACAGAAACCACTATAAACTTTTAAATTCAGAAAGTCAAAGATTAAGCAATTATTAAGAGGCTATTTATCAACCAGGCTGGTTGTGCTTAGTTATAGAGATTTAAAGACTAAGAAGACATGGTCTTTCCTGACTTTTCTGAATTCACAGTCTATTGATAAGGAGGCTGCAAGGAAGTTATGAGTGCTGTGCTAGGGGTACTTGAAGCCATTTGTGGTACAAGATTTGAAATATTTGGTATTAATTCAGAGCTTGCTGTTTTTATTAAGGTTTTTTTAAAAATTCATAACTACACTGTATCATACTATCAATTAAGCTCAGAGATATTAAATATTTGCTCAAGGACCCACTGCTTATATGTGTAAAGCCAATACACAACTAAATATAGATCATGCAGTGCCAACTGCAGAGTTCATGGCCTTCAATATCTGTATCATCCCAAAAGTAACTAATTTGTACTATTATAGAGGTGGTGGGTGGGCATTAATTTTTATTGGAATTGCAAAAAGGGACATTTAATCTCAAACATTTTGAAGAACCATAGAATGCACACACAATAACACACACACACACACACACACAGACATATGCAGCATACACCTTACTTGAGCCAATCTACAGCATTTTTCTGCAGAAAAATTTATTCTGGCACCAAACTCTGGATTTACAATTTTAAAAGGGCAAACTTCATTCTCAATATCACTTCTGCAATAGAACAAGGGAGAAGAGAGGACTAACTAGTAAGGAGAACAAACCAACCAAGTCCAATTCAAAAGCAGAATGATGCACCTCTTAGTAAAGTCTTTTGCGATCTTAAAAGCAACCTAAATTATGTGGAGAGAAAACGACCCCTGACATGTTCCTGTTGTCCATTAAAGGATTTTCTTGTTACTTAGCTATGATGCTGAACAAAGTTTATTGAGGATGTGGATGACAGCTGAGTTCCTTTCAACAATATCAGGATGATGGATTTTTGGACTTGGGCTGGCTGAGAATGTCTCATAGATCAGAGTAGGATGATGTATCAGACACTTATCAGAGATAACTTTTTCCACTTCAGAAGAGAAAAGCTGCCTTTTGCAAGGAAATAAAAATCTTGTTCATTTCTAGTGATGGGGCTGCACTAACACTTGGGTCTCCAAGAACAACACAGAAAATAATAATAGTGGGGAAATTGGGGCAGGGAGAAGCATGCTGGTCATCTGTGCCCTTTGGGTATGTGACTTTCCTACATCATGACTCATTCATAAAATGAGGAGGGTGAATGCTAATAATCCATGGAATATTTTTGAGAATTGAGATTGTATTAGAATCAGTGCTTGATACTGAAGATTCAGAGGTGGGAAAAACAGATATGGTCCTTACCCTCATGGTTTTGACAACGGGGGAGAAGAACATCAATACAAACAACAATAACAACAAAACAAACAAAAAAAACAGATTGTTACAGACTGGGTTCCCCGGGAAGGAGCCTCTGAGCTTAGTATGAAGATCTCTCTTGTGACCACCACCTGTGGGAAGGTATGAGTGGAAGCAGGATGCGGGTAGAATTTGGGGTATAATACAGTATCGACCTATCAACAAACCTCAGTCATCCCTATGAGGAAGTCTGGCTCTAGTATCACCTTCAGAGTTTTCCTGAGCTGGGCAAGGCAGTCTGGACTTTTTCGTCACTCCTCTGATTCAGGCTGTCCCAGCTACAAAGGCAACTCGCTTCATCTAAGGCATTTCTAAATGGGGCTGACATTTGAGGGATCCCAGGAAATAACTTCTGTCCTGAAGGTAGATCTGAGCAGTTCACCCACAAGTCTGCTACATAGATGCATAATTATGTACTCTAATAGGTATAACTATTATGAAGTACATAATAGCTATGAACATGTGTAACAGGAGGATCTGAACTAGTTTGAGAAGGGTAGTCTTTCTGAAGAAGTTATAATTAAGTTGAGATTTGAAAAATGTAAGGAAGGATAAGAGGAAAGCATTTCCAGTAAAGAAATTATTGAGGCAAAGGCCCTGTGGCTTCAGGAACATGGGAAACTTCAGGAATAAGACAAATAATAGAAGACAGAGAGGCTAGAATGGGGGAAAGTGATCTGGGAGTCATTGGCAGAGAAAAGGCCACAAAGAGCTTTGCAATCCAAGTAGAGAATTTAATTCTAAGAGCAAGAGGAAGTCACTGCAATATATAGCATGACAATGGGTGGAAAGGGTGGAAAGTAAGTAATACAATTGGGTTTGCATTTTATAAATATACTAGCTAAGTTGAAGGATGGAGTGCAAAGCAGAGTTGCTTTCTAAAACCCCCATCTAACTCTAAGTTCCTACAAAGATGGAGAGCAGCATCACTGACTCGAAAAATAATTATCTTGTCCCACAGGGTACAGATTCTAAGATGCAGTAATATAGGTAATATTATTGATGATACCTACATTTTTTATATGTATCAATTAATAATCCTATCAATGACCAACTCATATTACTGAGGTAAATAATATGAGATCTCATTTCTTGGAGAGGAAATACATTATAAAGTAAATATCATTATCCTTATTTTCTAGATAGAGATTTTGAGCCTTAAAGAGGTTATGTATTGTCACCCAACTTCATACAGCTAGTCAGTAATTCAAATCCAGACTGCCTTACACTAGACTGCCTCAACCAAAGCCAAAAAAATGCAATATAATTTACATAAATTTATTAGCAAACTATCGCATACTTATGTTAAACTAAAAGCATGCATTCTTTGTTAAATTACAATAAGCTAAAACTTGTTCTTAAAGGTAACATATATATATTGTAATATTTGATTTGTTATGCAATTCAAATAATGATATACTAAAGTATATTTCTTCATCAGTGAATATTCAAAATATAAAATATAAATAATTCTTAAGGGACCCAAGGGTTTACATATCATTATTTTGTTATTTAGGATAAATATCCCTATCTTCTATGACAAGCATAGCCCCAAATCCTTCTAGCTTCACATGATAAAAATGCCTTAATAACTCATGAGTCCCTAACGACCATCTTTCTTTTTGTTAGGTGCCCCTCCATAGACCAAATAGGGAGTCAGATTTCTTCTATCTTCAGGCTCTTCCTTTTTAAGGATCCGTTACATTTGGCCAATATAAAGAGCCAAGGAGAGAGGGAAAGCATAGAAGTGGACTACATCATTTCTGCCCACTTGCTGTTAACCACATGCTGTTGATCTCTTCTGTCCATGGCCACATCTAATGGAAAGGATCCGAGAAATATAGACTAGCTATGTGCTTAAGAAGTAGAGAAGTGGACACCAATGACTACATAACAGTCTGTCACGGTTATAAAAGGTATGTACAAGTCAAAAAGGTTGTGTAATACTCACCCTTTAAAGCAGCTATCCGGTTCCTGAATCCCATTTTATTTTTTCCATGACACTTTTTCTCACAGACATATGGAAAAGTTTAAAATGAACATCCCTGCCAACCTCTCATTTGGGTACTGATTACTTGTTCTCCAGAGCAGCCACTAAATCCAAAGTCCAAACTATGGCTAAAGTCCACAGCGAAGAGATGACAGTTAAGAATTTATCCTTCATTATTCTACTATCAAAGCTGATTTTTTCTTTGATTTCAATAATGTTTCTGGTTTACTTAAAATTCTTACCTAAAAATTCTTGAGTAGACTCCAGTATATGCAATGCAAATGCTCTTGTTCATTTCAAATCTAGGGTTCAGCAGTTAACCACAATGCTAGCATTGATAATGTGGACACAGATGAAGACAATAAGAACTAGTAATGGTGAAAGGTAAGCTTGTGTCAATTATCACTTATTTCTCCCAAACTGTTTCAAATCCTCATAACAGTTTTCCTCATTACCTTAATAAGGCTTATAGAAATTCAATGTATCATTACTTTTTTTTTTTTTTTAATTTGCCAAATACCCTCCATTCTGAACTACCTTTGGAGTTTCCTTTCTCAAGACAGCCACAGGGAATACTTGACTGATCAACATGAATCAGGACTTTAAATTCACAAGATGACAACCAGTTGCAGTCCATCCCATACGGTCACAGTGCCCATGAGAAACAAAAGCATTCGCTCCTCCAAACAGAAACACATAGAGCAGAGACTGAACTATTTTTCACGTCTGAGCCTGAGCTGACATTTCAATCTGGGTTAACAACGATAAGAATGAATGAAAATAAAAGTGATAGAGATTAAGGGTTGGTTAGATCTGACGAGAGAAATGGATATTCACCCATGTCATTCAAAGTTCTGTTTCAGTCCTAATTCTTTAACTTTGTGTCTTCCAGACAGAACTGGGAGAACATGTATGATTTACGTGGTGTTCTACAGGAAACTCTCCAGGAATTAAAAGAGAAGGTAGCTTCACTTTCCTTAGAGCAAACATTTATTGTATATTTACTGTGTGCCAGGCAATGTACTAAATTTTTCACGTTTTAACTTATGCTTATTTTAACTTTACAACTCTACAAGGCATTATATTAGTCAAGACTCTTGGAATTTCTATGAAAAAACTACAACTCGATGTAGCTTAAAATAAAGCGAGGGGGTAGTTAGCAAATAGCAAATCATGATACTGGGAAGGTAACATTCAATCTGTTATACTTAGAACACTTATTCACTCATTCTCATTTATTCCCTTCTCATTCCCTTAGGTGTGACATCATTCTCTTCTTTGAAGAACATGACTCCTCTGTGTGGTCAGGATGAGGAATGATGGCTATCTATGCTATGAGAGGTAGGTACCCCTTCTTGCTCTTGCAATAACTGTCAAGGAAGAATACTAATTAGCTTGCTTGCCTTGGATCACATGCCCATTTTTAAATCAGTGCCACAGTTACTTTGGAGGAAGAAATTTCCCAGTTGGCCAAATCTCGTTCCCATTACCAACCTTTAGTTCTAGGAAGTAAGTTCCTTTATTGCTGGCCACATCAGAATCATCTGGAAAAATATTAAAAGTGGCAGATAAAAATCTGTATGTTCATTATAGCTGGATTTTATATTTCATTATATTACATTTGAAGAAATGAAACAAAGAAAGTTTGGGTTATTTGTCTAACATTATTCATGTATATGTTTGGGAGCCGATTTGATCCAGATTTGATTGATTTTAAAACCCGTGTTCTAAATTATTGGGCTGAACTATATGTATTCCAGGAAGACTATCAATGCTGTGTGTGTGTGTGTGTGTGTGTGTGTGTGTGTGTGTGTGTGTGTGTGTGTGTGTGTGTGTGTGTGAATTCCACACTCTTCACTTTAATTCTGGGAACATACACAATCTAATAGGGATTATAAGACACTTTTTTTGAGGAAAAAATATCTATGTGAATCTGAAGAAGGGTTCAGAATTGGCTAACCAGAAGAGGAGGAAATCACTACCTTTTACACATTATTAATCAAGTTTTTTGTTTGTTTCAATTATTTTGGATCTTGAACTTAGGTAAGAAAGCTTACAGAGTAGGGAGATCAAGTTAAGGCTCAGTACAGGTCATTTAGAGTCTGTGGGAGTCTTTTTCCTTGTCTAAATCTCCCATCCCCAACTATTCCATGCGGTCCTTTAACAGTAAAATAACAACAAATATCAAAGGGTTTTGAAAACTAAATATAGCACCCAAATGATAGGAAGTCTATTTTATATTATTATGTGCCTTCTATATATGAAGTGTATGACAGCAGTCTATTAACACTTTTCCAAAAATCAGAGAGTTTTACTATTATAGCTTTTATAAACTGGCAAATTCTATACCAACTATTTTACCCCTCAATAACTCTTATTTCGTTGTCATTATCACTCCCATCTTCCCCCTCCTACCCTCCTCTTTCTCCTTCTATTCTTATTAAAATATCACAAATTGTTTTGCTAACTATCCTCTGGGTAAAAATTATATGGTAAATTTTATGCTCAATTAAATGTATGGTTTACATCCAAATTAAAGATATTTTTCTTCTGATTAGACCCCTTCTGTTGATAAGAGTCTTCTATTGGCTTTCTTTGCATTAGTACATCAATGTATATTTTTCTGTTACCTTCTCTACCGAGTCTTTTTTTTTCCTACAACTTAAACAGTCCTTTTCATGTTTTTTCAGGAAAAAAATCTTCCTCCCTAATATCTCCAATCAGCCACTACTTGACTACAGATGAAATCTGGGCAATGATAAATAGTAAGCCTTTATCCATTGCCCTAAGGAGACAAGGCAATAATGCTGTATTTTTAAATAATTGGTTTATAAAATCAACCCAAAGTGCAGCAGGATAAAGCAGTGGGATTTATGCTGCACCTCATTTATTTTGACAGTTGTAAAATTCCAGGTCTGATTATACGTGTCGATGCTGTTAAGACGCAGGTAAGTGTAGAAAACAAGAAAGACATATATTGTTAAGGCAACTCTCACAGCATCTCAAGATCATCTAATCTTGCCTGAAATTGCTGGTCATACAGGGGATTCTGAATGATTTCTCATGTCTTTTCCCATGATGGAAAAATGAATAAGAGCAGTGACACACGGAACCTTACATTTCCGTTAATCCTCATCCCTGAGATCTCTGTATGACCTTTGGTCTTGGATCAGTGTTTCTTTTGGACAGACATTGACCCTAAGGTGACCAGGGTGTAGGAGGCAGAGGGATCTCCATTTCTTCATTGCTCTAAGTTTCACTCTTTGGGCTCAATATTGTGATTTTTTTAAAAAGAGAAATAACGAGAACAAGATATGAGGAAAATATAGAAAATAAAGACAGTTCATCAGTGGATAAACCAAGATATATAGATTGAAGCATATTATAAAAATTATGAGTTTACCACCAAAGCACTAGAGATAGAAATGATTAATAATGGTTGCATTTATTGGTGAGACTCCAGGTAGGAAGCAGTGATATGAAAAACCATTGCTTTTATATTTTTTATGCATTTTATTTTATTACGAGTTTACACATTACATTAGACATTTATATAGTTTATGAAATGATCCCCCCAATTACTCTATCGCCCCTCTGGCTTTGCACATAGCCATTACATTACTGCTGACTACATTCTCTATGCTGTACTCCCCATCCCTGTGACCATCTCTCAATTACTAATTTGTACTTGAACCATTCACCCCTTTCTCCCAGCCCCCCAACCCCTCCCCACTTTGGCCATGATCAGAATGTCCTTTGTATTAATGAGTCTGTTTATTATTATGCTGAGTGAAATAAGTCAGAGAAAGATAAATACCATATGATTTCACTTATATGTGGAATCTAAAAAACAATAACAAACAAATAAAAAAAACCCATAGTTTTTATTAGGGATTCATATACTCACATGCATATATTTACTATAGCTATGCATGCTATTGATAAAAGCTTTGCTGATGGTTTAAAATATAGCTGTAGATAAACAAGACTAAATTTGACAAGAAATATGAACTGTCTAAAAATAGTAAATCCGTCTTTCACACATAAACCATATAATAACTCTTGGAGAGGGGGAGATGAGGTTGATGAATAAGGGAAAATTTGAAAAAAAGTCCAATACGCTTTTAGCAGAGATTGAGAAAAGACAGTAATTATTCCCCTGGAACTAGAACTTGAGAGGCAGACAGAGACGCACAGGAGTAGAGCAAAAAGTAAGCACGAAGGCAAACATAAAGGAAAAAGTAAATACCAAAAAAAAAAAAAGATTGTTTAGCTAATTGACTCTCTAGTTAAAAAAAAAGGCAATAAGTTGATGAGGAATAAAAATAAAGTTTAAATTTTATTTCATGGAATCAAGAATCAAATAATCCACACTCACAAA
>NW_011888870.1:2161442-2190673 GCF_000151845.1 Pteropus vampyrus
TAACGCAGATACTGGTCCCAGGCCTGGGGGTTGGGGCCCCTGCTCTACAAGACTGAAAACACCTGTCCATGATCTTCCCAGAAAGAAAGTGATCATGATAGAAGACACAGGTCCAGATAAAATAAGTTTTGTTACATTTACAATGGCATGAGAAGAAACATTTGACCCTTACGAAACATTTGGTCCTTGTCCTCGTCTTTTTATAGTTGAGGAAACAGGAAGCTGAAGTTACTGGTCTCACAGTTCAGAGTCAGAGGGGAGGGGCTGACAGGGGGACTGTAGAGAGAGGATATTATAAGAGGGCAGGGGACAGAGGTCATCATGAAGTGTAGATTTTTGATTTTCATTCTGAGGGGTCCATCTCTAGATATCAACTGATCATTAGTCCTTTAGAGGCAAATGTCTTAGAAATTTGATTGCTACACAACATGGCTTTAAAAACAAAATGAACACAAGCTTAGTTTTAGTTTACAAAATCACCAATAAAAGCCATGTAAAAATCGAAAACGTGAAGGTTTGGTCTTTTATTTACTGTTAGGTTATGCGTGAGTTAAGTGTAGGTATGAGAGAGGGGGACTGGGGAGAAGAAGGGGAAAAGAGTAGAGACAATTGTAGCAAAGAGGTTTATTACTGTATTTTCGAGCAAAGAAAAGTCTTAGTGGGACCTTATCAAAAGTGGGTATCTCACAGACTCAATTATTAAACTTGCTGTCTGTTATGCTGTTGAGATGTTACGAGTCTCTCAGGTCATGTGAATTTCTATCTCTAAAAATCAAATTTGCAGCTTCACCTGTGGGGTCTGTATACTGTCTTCAATAAGATAGAATAATGAAGGTGCTTTGTCCAGGGTGTCAACTTTAAAATATGAATTACATTTTAAGCCATCAAGATGAACAGAAAAAGTATTTCATAAATTTCAGATTTAACCTGTAGTTAATCCCCTGGCCAATATATAATTCCAAGATAGTTCTGTTTAAAGAGCTTGGCTCCGAATTTTTTTTTTTTTTAACGGTCTTAAGTATTGTTTTGGAAGCAGCATTGTTGTATTTTATAAAACCAGGTTATTGATGGTCTAAGGACAGTTTAAGATGAGGGTTGAAAGTCAGAGCATTGGTGGCATCCTTTAATGGGACTCTTATCTCCTATAGCTGGAGGGCAGATAAAGAGATGTCCTTGTTTGAACAGGGTACCTTCTGTCAGAGGAGAAGACAAACTTTAAGGTTTGGCTATTGCCCAGGTGCCCAGGCTACCTGTGTAGAGAGGCCAGTAGACAAAGAAACCAACAATCTGTGAAGAGCAACTGAGCCCATCATCAGAAGGATGCAGGGTTGCTATTACAAAGCAGGGACATCAAAGAACAGTTGAGGTTTCTGCCACATGATTGGGGCAGGGAAGGCCACTCAGTGTTCCCATTTAGCAGCTCTTGTGCTCCTCTACCCAACTGACAAGCACAGTGGCCATGACTGAGAAGGGCATGGTGATCAATGGTCTCACACCGCAGCAGAGAGGCGCTGGGTCACCCATCCAGATAAGCAACTTAGAGTAGCATGGGTACCAACCAGAGTGAGGCAAATCTAAATGTGCAGTATAGAAGAAAAATTCAGTGTCATTTGCAGCCCTCAGACCAGTTCTAGCTGCATATGGCTTCTTTCGGTTTTGGACCTCTGCATATGCCGCCCACTCTGCACTGAGCGTTCCCCGCAAGCCAGCACAAGGAAACACAGTCTCGGTCCTCTCATCTACAGAAAGGGCATCATCACCACTGAGCTTTTTTAAAGATGAGATAAAATAAACCAATGTGTGACCTATGTTAGTTTGAAAACATTTACCCTAGCATTTTAAGTTTTGTCCTCTTTTCCTTGTGATTTCTCAGAGCCTCAGTGGTAAAAGCAAATTTTAAAGAATTGATTTATATCAGTTAAGACATCCATAATTCATCTTGCTGTGAAGCATTCTCACTAAAACTGCTAATTACTGTCAGGTGAATATTATGCTCTAGAATTTTGTGTCTTTGTCAAATGTAGATGTTGGCTTGCTATAATTTTCAAAACGACTACTTTGCTCTACAATCTGTTTAAAGAGCAGATAAAAGCCATTAATGAAATTTACACACTTTCAGGGGCCCTGACACGAAGGAAAAGGAAAATTCCAAATAAACGAGCAAGTACGAGAACATTAATTAGCATCTAATTAGTAATAGCAGAGTGCAATGATCAATAATTTTAAAATAAATTGAATCTTTTGTAAATGTATAAGGTGAAAGCATAGCCAAGTTCTCCTTGAGGTAAGATTAATGTCATTTTAATAGATAAACTGAAAAAAAGTGTCTTCTTAAGAAAAAGTTTTATTTTATAAGGAACATCAATATCAAGATGTAACTAACTTGTTACAGCAAGAAAGAAGGACATTTAAAGGACTAATATGCCTGTGAAATGTAAAAGTGCAGCGAGATTCTGGAGATTGTGTGTGTGTGTGTGTGTGTGTGTGTGTGTACTAGAAGCAAATTATATATATCAGAAGCAAAAATGTCATTTAAATTAAGTCTAAAATGATTAGAAAATTCTAAGATATCATGGTTAAAATAAAAAGAAATAAGTATGTTTTAAAAACTAGAAACGCTGGGTATCTAACAGCTAATGTTTTTAATAGCATCTTTAGCATCTTTGAGAAATTGAGTAAACATTTAAATTCAACATTTGGCAGCGTGTCAAATCACCCTTGGGAGAGGCCTTATAATTTTCGGCTATGCACAATATGAATTATTCTAGCAAATAACATTCTGCTTTGAGTAGGAAACATCAAAATAGATGACAGTGACAAAGATAAAGGAATATGAGCCAGCATGTCAGAGCACTGTCATTATCGCTTCTTCTAAGGGCCTGGCCATTACATTTAGTAATAAGATCTGAGCCAAATCCCTCAATCTTTTCTTGCTGGCTGTGCAATTTATGCTGGTTACTTGACATTTCTAAGCCCCAGTGTCCTCATCTGTTAAATGGAGATAATAATACAGGCTCACGGGGCTGTTGTGAGGATGCAATAAGGTAAGCATATCAAATGGAGAGCCAGAGTCCAACTAAAGGGGTGTGACCCCGAGGCCCACATTTCTTTTTTGCCTCAAATTTATTGAGATATGAGTAATATAACATTGTGTAAGTTTAAGGTATACAACATGATGATTTGTAAGATCTATTCTATTAGCAACTTTCAAGTACATAATACAGTATTGTCTTCTATAGTCACCATGAAGTACATTAGAGTCCCAGGACCTATTTGTCTTATAGCTGAAAGTTTGTACATCTGACCAATGTCTCTCCATTTCTCTCACCCTCCAGCCCTTGACAACTACCAATCTACTCCTGTTCCTTTAAATTCAACTTTAATAGATTCTACATATAAATAACACTATGCAGTATTTACCTTCCTTTTTCTGATTTATTCCACTTAGCCTAGCCTAGTGACCTCCAGGTTTGTCTATGTTGTTGTGAAAGGCAGGATTTCCTTATTTTTTAATGGCTGAGTAATATTCCATATATATCCGATTTTCTTTATCGATTCATCTGCTGATGGACACTTAGGTTGTTGTCATGCCTTGGCTATTCTGAATAATGCTGCAGTGAACATGGGAGTATCTCTTTGAGATAGTGATTTCATTTCCTTTGGATATACACCCAGTAGTGAAATTGCTGGATCACATGGTAGTCCTATTTTTAATTTTTTTGAGGAATCTCCATGTTTTCCATAGTGTTTGTGGTAATTTACATTCCCATAAAAAGTGCACAAGGATTCCCTTTTCTCCACATGCTCACTAGCACTTGTCCCTTGCCATTTTGATGATGGCCATTCTAACAGGTGTGAGGTGATATCTCACTGTGGTTTTGATTTGTATTTCCCCAGAGGTCACACTCATGACCCTTTCCCTAGAGACTTTCAAAGTCCTGCTATACAGTAAGTGTGACTAACATTCAAGAACTGTTGGATAGAGGCAGATATTATTTAAAATACAATTGTTTCATATATTAAAATGTTTGTCTAAAATTGGTCAAGATGATAAATGGTTAAATTTGGCTATAATGTATTATTATATTCAGAGACTGGAAATAGTCTGGGAGAGAATCAAGTCATTCTGAGAGGGAGGGGTGGGAAAGAGAGGAGAAGAAAGAGTAAGATGTTGAACAAGAAATTCAGTTGCTGGAGGCCTTTATGAAGGCAGTATGCTATACGCTTGTTCTATACTTTTAAAATTAAGATAATCATACAATGAAGTACAGAGATCTTAACATCTGAAGAGCTTACTAAATGAAGAACTAACTAAAATGTGGCATGAGAGCAATTCCCGAGGGGTGGAAATATTCTATACCTTGTTTTCCATAGTGGTTACCTGAGTGTATACAGCTGATACGACTCATTAAAATGAGTGAGGACAAGAATACCATGCACTGCATTCGCTTTCAACTAATACACGCAAACCATTTACAACAGCAGCTAGGATCTAGTGAATACTCAGTAATATTTGTTGTGACTATTTTTAGCCCAGTATGGGAAACATCCTGAATGTGCAGAGGTGAGAAATTAGGCTGAAGAAAGGAACGAGGTGTCAGATCATAGACACAATAGTCACATCAAGAGGTCTGTACTATGGCCAGACACCAGCAGAGAGCATTTTAGTCAGGGCATGACACAGGCAGATTTTGTATCATGTGGCATCGCTCTAGCAGCAGTTTGGAGGTTAGTTTGGCAAAGTGAGAGACAAAAGCAGAGTGAGCCATTTAAAAGCTCTTGAGTCTCACTTTCTTCATCTGTAAAATAAAGATTGGGGACCAATATAACTCAAAGTTAGAAATGACAAAGAAAATGATGAATGATGTAATGTATAGGAAAGAACACTAACAGATATAACAGGGTCAATATGCTGGATCCGGGATGATATCGGGATGTATCAGATTTGCTTAGAGATCATGAGCAAAAAGCTCTGATCCAGAGGAAAATATTCAGAAGTTAATCAGCCTACCCCGTCCCATTTCCACTTGCTTACTGGTCACACTGGTGAATCATGATGGAGGAGAATAATTATATAGCTGTGACTATGTTGGCATACTCTACACACAAAAGGAATTAAAGAAAAGAGAGAGTGTTCCCTGCATGTTCACTAACAGTCAAAGTGCAGGTCCCCCCAGAACTGTGTAAATGAATGACTGAATGACTTACAAGGATCACTGGAGAAGGGGACCTTGCCCCAGGAAAGGCTCTGAAAAAGCCCTGCTGGGCCCTTGTCACTGGCTTGGGAGACTTATTTTTTTCTAAACAAGTTCTCAACACTGGTGTCTTTCATGTTTCAGAGAAGTGAAATAAAGGCTCCTATAGTTACAGCCTGAGGTACCTCAGAGTGATGAGAAATTTTAATCTCCATCTTAGTTTAATTAAACAAATGGAAAATTGTCCCCTTGCCCGATAAATTATTCTTTGTCAATCAAATCATTAACAGAGACTTCGTAACTGAATTCTCCTTTAAGGGAAACAATTTTCTGACAATTTGCTTTTGGATTGGGTGCTGATTAGCCTTCCACCTAAATTTCAACTGCATAAAGATAAGTAGTTTAAAATGCGAATCTGAAAAGCAAGTACTATTCGGTATAGTTCTATGTCCTCCCAGATAGCAACAATAGCCATGCATGCCGACTGGGCACTTGGAATATGGTTTAGTCCAAGTTGAAATGCACTAGCAGTATAAATACAAACTGAATTTTGAAACTTAGTACAAAAACTGATGCAAAATATCTGATAGATTATATCAATATTGATTTTATGTTGAAATAATATTTTGGATATACTGTTAGATATGTATTAATAAAATTTAATTTACAAAAAAATTAAATTTACTTATTTGTTTTTTTGCCTTAAAAGTAGCCACATGTCTTAATGTATTTATTATAAAATTTTAAATTACATATGAACAATGGAATTTATGACTTGCATATTTCTATTGCACAGTGCTAATATGGACCTTTTACAGTTACATGAGATGTGAAATTAAAAATCAGTACATACATGGATGTAAGTCAGGCTAGTATAGGATGAAGCAAAGACGAAGCACCAGAAAAGATCTAGACAGAACAAAAGACACTGGCAGGACTCTAGCAAGTAACCTGGGTGCTAAAATACTCTGAGTCATGTGGGCACAGTGGATCTACGTGGGCATGGTCCAAAGGGCAGAGGACACTGTGATTTTGACTGCTTAGGACACCTGACATGAATGCTCATCCTAGAGCTGAGGCACCTTACGTTAACTTGCTCTATTTCATTTTTGTTGTTAAAAGTGGATTTTTTTTTTAACAAAGCTGATATGCCAGGCAAATAACTGGGGACCTTGATTTTGTTTCACTCAGTATTGTAGCCTGAACATTTTCATAGGACATTAAATTGCTCTCAAAACTGCCACTTTAAATGGCTGTGTAACTGCCCATTACATGGAAATACCATAATTTATATAACTTTTTGTTACTCGAAATTGTTATTTCCTAATATTTACTACTACAGAAAATACCACTATGGGCAGCAGTACTGAACCTACGTTACCTTTTGTGAAATAGTGAACAAATATCACTCATTGTAGATTAAATAAGATTGTTTATGTTGCAGAGGCTTTACCATGTCGTAGAGATTTCATGAAATTAGTTAATTTCCTCCTCTTGTATGGAATCGACCATTTAAGAGCAAGAGGGACTTTCAGGAAAACTTCAATTGATCCTAATTCTGGATAGTCAGTTTGCTGAAGGCACGATCTCTGAAGAATCTGCAACCTCTCTTGTTAACTGGCCGGATGGTTTCAAGGCTTCCATCCTGCCTCCCTCTACCCCTTTTCTCCTTTCCTTTTCTTTCCTTCTCTCTTTCTCTTTCTTTTTTGAATTATAGTAAATTGACTAAGAGCTCAGTTGCCAAAATCAAATTTCCTGGGCTCAAATTTCAATTCCAATATTTACTAACTACAGGATAATGTTCACATCTGAAGAATAACTGCTAATAAGTGCTCAATAAATGTTTGCTTAAAAGATCAACTTAGTTCTTTCCATTATGCTTATTTAAGTATATGTTTAAACCACTAGACTATGCCCTAGCTCATAAAATGGTCATTTCTAACATGAATTATTGCAATAATCCCCTCATAAACCTAGGCTAATTGTGGGCATTCGATGAGATCAGGCATTTGCAAATCTTAGCATAGGGTCTGACACACAATTAGTGCTCATTATGAGTTAGTTAATAAGATGATATAATAACAATAAAATGCAAAATATAATCATTTATTATAAAAAATGATCACAAAGTGAATAATTTTAAGGCAGGAGATAGTTTCTGTGGGAAGTACTGAGCTTTTGCTATTTAGACACACATATTACATTTGAGAGAGAGGTTTAGGAGCACCGAGAGAAATTCCAAACAATTAATCATTTTAAGCAAAGCAGATTTTTGCTATCGTCCTGACATTGAGTCACATTTTAAGAAACTTCATTATGACAATCAAAAATGATTGCAAATTAATTTATATCAAGTTTCTGGTCTCCCTATAGATAATAGAGTTATTAAAACAACTCAAAAATTTCTTAAATTTTTAATTACGTTTATTGGAGTGACATTGGTTAATAAAATTATATAGGTTTCCAGTGTACAATAATATGTCATATGTATATTGCATTGTGTGTCACCACCCAAAGTTAAATTTCCTTCTGTTACCATATATTTGACCCCCTTTACCCTTATTTATATCCCCACCATCCCTCCTTTCCTCTAGTGACCACTAAACTGTTGTCCCTGTTCATGAGTTTCTGTTTGTCTTGTTTGTTGCTTTCAGTTTATATCTCATATATGAGCGAAATATACAATGGAATACTACTCAGCCATAAGAAAAGCTGAAATACTGCCATTTGTGACAACATGGATGGATCTGGAGAGTATCATGCTAAGCGAAATAAATCAGACAGAAAAAGTTGAGAACCATGATTTCAAACATTTCTTATTTTTTTCTCAAATCTGTCTCATATGTAAGTTTCCACACTAGTTGTGGTATATCCTCAATATGTTCTTTTTCCTTTATTTCAAGTTATTCTGGAAAAAAAAATCTCTTTTAACTCAACACTAGACCAGCAGCTCCTTACATTGCCTCCCTACTTCCATCTCTGGTTCGGTCATTTGTCATTTCACATCAACTTAACTTCATGGCTTTATTTCAATTTCTTTTTAACTTCCAGATTCTACACTATAAAATATGATTCAGGATCTGACACCGGAATCGATAATTTCTCCTTCAAAAGAGATAGGAATGGGAGAGGATTTCAAATGCTTATAAATTAATAACTGAAGATATAAAAATGCTACAAAGTGATACATATCCTAATAGAGATGAAAAAATTCCTGCATGCTGAGGCTACGTGGAGGCCACAAGCATTCTTTGAGTGTGAAGTGGGGGTGGGTAAGGCAGGAGAGTGAGGTTAATTATTTTTACTACCCACATAAGAAAAGAGGGATTAGGTTCCCTTCAGGGAAGCCCATGCTTTCTAGTTACAAATGATGTTTGGACTGATAAAAAGTAGGCAAAGAGAGAACATTATAGCAACAGCAACTGGCCATCAATAAAAGCAAGCCTCAGAGAGAGGCATGACACCGAATACTGCAAACACACTTCTGTAGAGTGGCATTAATACTCATTCCTCTTTGCCTTTGGGACAAGTCGGCCACAGAAATATGATGGAAACACTGAGTCTGTGTGGAATGGATTTGCAAGGATGTAATACAGAATGTGGCTGAAATCGTGGCTCTTCAGGAATCATGGAAGACTTGGGAGGTAGGTACTATGCAGACAGCCTTGCCAAGACTTGAGATGCTCCTTGAGCACTGTGGAGCTGAGTGGCCTTGGCACTTAGGGCATGATCCTTTGTAATGCCTCTGTCCTAAGGGGGCGTTTTCCTATGCCACATGTATTTGTAAAAGACAGTACTCTTGGCTTTGTTAGCCTAGAACAACCCTCCCCTCCCCTTGGGGTGCAGGTTTCTCCCCAACTCCAGCCAAATGGTTGCTTATGCAGCTGCCATTCTGTTCACATGGTGGGACATGGAACTCTTGAATGATCAAGCCTGAGTTCTCGTTCCCCCACTGCCCTGCTCCCAGACACAGTAAGGCAATACAAATGAGGCTGGCCCAAAGAGGTCTTCCCTGGACAATTCTCACTTAAAATGGTTCTGAAGTCTTAAATGCATGAGTCCAGAATACACCGCAATCATGGTTCAGGTTTATGGGGGAAAGCAGTCTGAAAGAGGAAAGAAATATTCAGACCAGAGAGTGAGAGAGGGGAACAAATAGTAATTTGCTGTTAGAGCAACAGGATACAGTCCTCCCCGAAGCCAGCACTACAGCTGACCATTCTGTTTTTGGCTTACCTAAACCAACACATTTAACCATTATTTCTGCTATTCCAACTAGACTTTGGTTGCCTATAATCAAGACAGTCTCTTTACCAAAACAAAGGACGTCACAGTATTAACAGGAAAGCATTTATAGGTAAGAGAGGTTTTGGCTGAGGAAATCAGGTAAGGCTTCAGGGAGGAGGTGGCATTTAAAGCAAGGTGAGATTTCCACAGGAGGAGATGGGAGACAACATATTCCTGTCACTGGAAGTAGTGTGGACAACCGCAAGATAGGTAGAAAGAACACATACAGCACAGAGAAAAATTTGGTCAGAACATGAGAGAAGAAAGTGAAACATCCTCCTATAGATGTTTCCACAACTCCTACTTTCTCATCTCTCTGAGCTCAGCTCGAAAGCCACTTCCTCAAAGGAGCCCTCCCTGACCACCTGTCTTACGTTCTCACAGTCACATATCTGTTTTGTTAGATCTGTAGCACTTATGTCAGGTGTAATTATCTAAATCGCTGGTTCATTGCTATTGTTTGTTTCCTCAGCTGGACTGAGAGGCCTGTTCATCTTGCATACCTGTGGTCCCAGTACCTCCCAAGGAGCCTGATTGGGGGCATGCTCAGTAAATACCCACTGAGAAAGTGAGTGGGTGAGTATGAATACGAGAGGAGTGGGGCCACAAGGTGGGAGCTGTCGAAGCCAAACTTTACTCAGAAAAAAAAAAAAAAAACTGGCAGTAAATTGTCAGAACTCTGTTTTGGGAGGCTGACTCACTTGGCGTGTAGGAGGCAGAGAGCGGGTGAAGACTGAAGATGGGGAGCTATCAGAAGGTCCCTGGAAACACCCAGGCAAAAGATGACATTTGTTGGTTGAGTGAATTACCTGTGGGATTCTGAGTTTCCATAATTGCAAAGAGAGGAATGATAAATATATCGGTTTTTTTTTCCTTTATTCTACCTCTCACCCAGAGCTAGTTCTCCTGCAGCCTCTCATTTTCCTTCAGACAATGTTTTTCCAGCCAGTATCTCCCATGTGAATCTACAATGTCTATCTGCCCTCACTCCAGCCCCCAACGTAATGGTTTTTAAAAGAAAAAGTGGTGGATGGATTTTTCATCAGATAATAAAAGCACCAAGAACTACAGTCACAGTTGCTCAGACTTACTGTGTCCCAGTACCAAAACAGGCCATCTTATCTCTACAAACTTTCTAGTCTAACAGACCCCCTCCGAACTGCCCTCGTAGATCACATTTATTCAGTTTGTTTTGTAAATTTTTACAAATGTTATAGTTTCACACTGCATATGCTATATTACACCTTTTTTCTTTAAACATTTGATTTGGGGATTTACCCAAAGTAATACGTAACATAATAATCCATTACTGTTGTATAGCTTCTCATTTCGGTCTTTGACACAGTGCTGCATTGAACATGCCTGCATATGTTTCCTTGTATTCTTATCTAAGGAAATCTCTAAGACTTTCTGATCATGGAGTCGCTGGGGCCAAAGTATGTAAATATTCTACTTCGGTAGATATTGTCTAATTGCTCTCAAAAACTGTCATATGGCTTATACACCACACCCTTGGGCAGGATATGAGAGCTCCTATTTTTCTTGTCATTTTCCTTGGAAAATCTCCTTTCCCATTGAAATGCCACGTGGTTCCCTCCTTAGCAGAGACAGTTTCCATGTAATTCCCTCTAATACTCAAACTGTTTGACATAAAGTGCATGTGACACTAAAGTGACTTAAAATCACAACCACCGTGAGCTCAGATTAAGGTGGTCCAGTTCCTTGAATGAAACAACAAAGTAAAAGCCTCAAGAATACATTTTGGAGGGTGTGTCTCTGGTCTTTTCTATTTTGGGGTATCTGATGTATCTCTGTGGCCTCTCAGGATCTGTCAGTGAGCTTCTGTGTGTTGCTGTTGTGTGCATGTCTATGTATGACAAGAGTTATAATTATATATGTGTCTCCTTATGTGTGTGTGTATTTGTACCTACTACAGTCCATGAGTCTCTGGTCATGTATGTTTATGTATATAATCCTCTAAGTGTGTTTTTGTTTTTCTATGTGTCCACGTCTCTGTTGTAGGTATGCATGTGTGTATATCAGTATGACTTTCTGGGTTATGTATAAGTGCATGATATTTATCTGACAAGGAACAGTATCAAGAAGCTTCATTTTGGCCCAGCAATGCTTCTGAATTACTCTATGCTACTGTCAAGCCCCTTGGGAAAAGCAGACCAGTGGCTCTTCATTGTGGCCAGGAAAAAAAAACACACACACACACACACACACACACACACACACACACCTGGGAGCTTCAGAAAATACTGCATCCCAGATATCATTTAACTATTCTGAAATATTAGGAGGTAGGGCCTCAGATATTATCATCACTTAAAAGATCCCTGGGTGATTCTAATATGCATCCAGAATTAAGAAGCATTATGCTTGCTAAAAAGCTAGGCCTCTGCTGTTTTTCCTAGAAATATGCAATTTACTTGCTTCACTTGTATGCAACTTTAATTTTATCACAATCCAGTAGGGAGGATAATGTGATTAATTTATTTGGTGTAGCAAAGGGCTGACTCTCCCCTTTCCAGCTGAAGAGGAAGATGATCCATGAGGGAAGCGTGTAAATTCAACAGCCTCCAGATTAAGCCATGGGGACAACAGAGCAGAACGTCCCCTCCTAGCCCACCTTTCTTCATTTCAGCTAACACATATTTTTCTTTCATTTATAGGGTGTCTAATTAATAAACTATAGCACTGCTTTAAGGTCCACATAAACTCTTTACAGCCATTGCATGCGTCTGACAAACAGAAAGAGGATATATGGGTATAATAAAACAAGTACTTCATAAAAATTTAAATGTGTATTTTGGAGCATTCTTTACAGAGGAATAAAAAGAGGAGGGCAGGAAATAAGACAACATTGCTAATCTTGGAGACAGAATCTGAAAGGAAAAGGAAATCTCAATACTTAACGATGTGGGAGGCAGGGCTCTGGTCTATAACTCAACTTTGTGAAAACTAGAAAAAGGTTTGCCTTCTCCGAGTTTCAGCCCCTGCCTGCCTCAGTGGATGGATGTTTTCCAGCAGTGGACCTCCTACAATTCTACTGGAGGGGAGGACAGGCAGGACAGGCTGTCCAAATGTCCATGTCACACCTTCCCACTCCCAGCTTCTGGCTCATTCCCTTAGAGAACACTCAGAAGTCTGGAGATCTGGACTCTCACCCACATTTATTAGGTAAGAAAAACAGTAGATTTTAAAATACTTCTCAGTCCTCACAACTAAACTGAACGGTATATCAAGAACACAGTAGGTGCTTAATAAATATTTGTCAAATGAATGAATGTATGATTGTTCAATGGTAAGCTGAATTTGAAAGGGCAACTTAAAAGACTTTCTTCCTCAACAGATGAAGAGCCAATGAGCCAATGGGAAAGCATTCTTCGTCTCCAAATTTGTCAGGAGCAATAGAAACAGTGAACCCACATCACTGATACACAGACTCAGTGTGCACTGCAAATAGTAAAAATTAGTCAGAAGGTTAGAAAACTCTCCATTACTTCCTCCATAGTCTATCACTATATTAATAAGCCTACAGTAAAAAAAACAGTGGGTTATAGCTGGGAGAGCTGCAAGAGACACAGTTGCCCTGAGAAGTATCACAAAAAAAAAAAAAAAAAAAAATAGCCCAAAATTAAGAGGAGAGAAAAAAGCAAGGCCACTAAAGGAATTTTAAATTTTTGGTCCCCATAGCTACAACAAATATTATGCATTGCCCAATTTTTGGCACAGGTAATATAAATTCACACACACTAAATGCCAATTTGCCTCAGTCTCTATTGCCCTATTAAAAAAAAAAAAAAAAAGGCTTAAGTGAAAAGGCAAGAGCCAGAACCAGACTCAGATACAACACAGATTGGCATTGTCAGATAATTAAAAATAAATATGGTTAATATGTTAAAGACTAATGGAAAAGTAGGCAATGTGCTGGATCACATGACTAACAAGAGCAGAAAGATGACCAATATAAGAAAGAATCACACACAGACAAAAACCTAAAATCAAAAACATAGTAACAAATGAAGAATATTCCATTTGGCTTCATCGGTAGCCTTGATGCATCTAGAGAAATATTGGTAAACATGAAGATAAGTCAATATGAATTATCCAAACTAAAAGGCAAATAGAGACTAAATGATGAAAAAGATTAGAACATCCAAAAATGGCAGAACAATAGAAAATGGTTTAACATATGTAGAAGTAGAAGAAGAGAGAAGCAAAAGAAATACTTAAATTATGACTAAATGTTTTCAAAAATTAGTGACAGATAATAAACCAAGGACCCGAGAAACTAAAGGGAATGCTAAGCAAGATAAATGCAAAAGACAAAACAAAGCGAAACAAAACACCTAGACAATATCATGTACAAATCAGAGAAAACAAAAGACCAAAAGAAAATCTTGACAGTAGCCTTGGGGATGAATGCGTGCTTCACCTACAGAGAAACAAGGACAACAACTACAGCAGACTTTACATCAGAGAACACAAAAATAAGAAGTCAAGAGAATAAAACATTTGATGTGCTCATAGAGAAACACACAGTAACAACAAAAGTAAAAATGAAATTGCAAGCCCAAATGCCAGAACCAGTGAAAAGTTCCTTCAAATGTGAAGGAGAAATAACTGACTTTCCCGAATAACGAGAAATGAGAAATTTAATTGCCAGTGGTCCCACCCTGTAAGAACACTAAGTTCTTCAGTTAGAAGGAAAAATGATAAATGTCAGAAACTTGAAGAGTATCCAAATGTAATAGATAAAAATATAATTTTTCAATTTTTCTATTCTTTATTTATTAAAAGATGAGTACTTAAAGCAATAACAGTAACAATATATTGGGTGTTTAAATACCTGTGAAGTGAAAGAATGATAACAATGTCACAAGGGCTGGTGGAATAATTGAACATATTCCATTATATGATATCTTCGTTATGTATGAAGCAATAAAACTTGAAGGTAGCCTTAGGTTGTTTTTAAATGTATACTGTAAAAACTAGGACAAGCACTAAAAAGTTAAGAACTAAGTATCATGATAAGGTAATATAGGAGATGAAAATGAATTAAATTAAAAAATTGCTTACTTAACTACTATATGCCCATTAGAAAGCCTAAAAATAAAAATGCCAGTTTCTTGTGAGGATGCAAAGCAACAGGAACTCTTTCTTTGCTGGTGAGAATGCCAAAGAACTTAGCTGCTTTGGAAGACAGACAGAAGTCTCCTGCAAAATTAGACAGACATCACCCTATCATACAATCCACCAATTGTGCTTCTGAGTGTTTAGTTAACTGACTTAAATTTTACGTCCATGCAAAGCCTGCATGTGAATGTTTATAGCGTCTTTATTCATCATTGCCCCAAACTGACATCAACCAAAATGTCATTCCATAAGTGATTGGATAAACAATGATACATCTGTACAATGGAATATTAATCAGTGATTAAAAGTTAAGTCTGTACTAATAAATTATTAAATAATAAATGCCAAATATTTCAAATTATATAAATATATATGTCGATAGATGATAGATAATTAATTTACCTTCAAGATAGATAGATAGATAATTAATTTACCTCACTCATTAGTGTATGCCATGCATGATGACTTCTTTCCCAAAGCACAGTATGAAAATTGAAGGAAGAGGGGTAGCAACTTTACAAAAGAGAAACCTGATAAAACTACCTTAGCCAAGTGGTCAAGGTTAACATTATCAGTGATAAGTCAGGTTAATGGTATATATTCTTTTTATGATGTGGTAAAAGTGACTCTTTATCTTGGATATCTTCCTCACAAAAACCATAACTCCATTCAAGCAAATCCAAATGAGGTGCTTTCAACAAATACCTTGCCAGTACTTTTCAAAACTGTCCAATCATAAAAAACAAGTTTTAGAAAATGTCACAGCCAAGAGAAACAAGGCGACATGACAACAAAATGTAATATGGTATCCTAGATGGAATTCTGAAATAAAAAATAAGGAAATCTCAATTAAGGAAGGATTTAGTTAAAATAAGTTAAAATAGGAAGAGAGAGAGGAAAAACAAAGAACAAATATAACAAATAGAAAATAGTGAGATGGGCAATTTTAATTTAGGTATATTAGTAATCAGTTTATATATCAAGGGTTTAAATATAATTATAAGGTAGATTTTTGTTAGATTGGATTAAAAATAAATGAGCAAAAACTCCTTAAATATAAGGCCTCAGCTAGATTAAAAGGGTTGAGAAAGATACTCCATGCCAACACTAATCAAAAGAAAGTGGCAGTACCTATATTAATTTCACACACTAGCCATTTCCTATGAAAGAAGTCTGACACAGAAGTGGGATCCAAGAACTCAGAGGGTAGAGCCAAAAGCTTTGGAGCACAATTCCCTGTAGGAGAAGTTAGCCTTAATGAAAAAACTGCCCACAGGTGCTTTGCTGGATTTCAGAATTGCTATTATCTAATAACTCCTTGTGTTTCCATTTTCTCCCTTTTTGTATGAAAAGGCCTATAGTGGTTATCTTCTATCTGACTCCTCCTAAATTCTTGACCCACAAAAACTAAGAAAAGAAATGAATGATCATTGTTCGGAGTTACTAAATCTTGAGGTGATTTGTGAGGCAAAAATAGATAACCAATATGAATGTATAAAAATACTAGCTAATATTTCTTTAATATTTAGTATGAACCAGGCACAGTATTTTCATGGCACTAGGCTTCATATGATTTTCTCATTTTATTTTCTTGACTATTTAATGAAGTTATAGAAATTTCATAGCTGAGAAAACTAATGCCTAAGGTTATGTAAATGACTCAGGTCATATGATTCCAGAACCCACATGGTTATCCAGTAGAGTGTTTAGTTGTTCAACCACAAAAGAATTAAGCATTCTTACTAACTGGTAACACAGAAATTGGTAAATGTGGAGACACACAGATGGGCTGCTTGGAAATCTTATAGACAATCTCCTACATTCCCTAGACAAAGCTGCTTCAAATCAATACAAAATGTACTCTGATTCCACAAGTCTGAGTAGTGACTTAATGGAGAAGACAAGGGATTGCATTGCTTAGTGATTTTTATGACATAAAAGATGGCCACTTCTCAAAATTTAGAACCTGTCAGCCCTGGCTTCTCATTTGATAGTTGAGGAAACTGGAGCCCAGGAATATAAAATATTCTGTCTACTTTGCAACTTAAGGACAGAACCAGAATGAGGTCTAGTACTCGCCTGTGGATTATTCCATTGTATCACACTGCTTGAGAAGCCTTCTGAATGGCTTAAATACATTTAGAATTAGAAAGACAGATTTACTGACCTCAATATTCTTTGGTCATTGCAGTTCCAAGAGATTCTGATTAATCACATTTTTTTTCAATAAAATTAAAAACTATTTTTCTGTGAGAACCAAAAAGGACTCTTCCTGTCTCTTGAACCTACTATTTATAATGCTGGGAAATGCTCACATACATGCCCATGAAGGATTTAGCATGGTGGCTTCCATCACTTGTCACTGTTTTGGTTCTCATTCAGGGTGAGAGAGTCCCATGGGAAAATTAAGACATATCATGTACCCCTGCACTACGATTCACTCTAATCTCCACGAAAATGTGAAGAAAAAAACAAATCAAAAGAAATGTTTTCATATTTATATGGAATGTTTTCATATTTCAAATAGTTTAAAGTAATGAAACTTTTATATTTCATGCAGTATGCATGCCTTTAAATCATGTTATCGCTGCATCTAAGGAAAGCAAACTATAAAATTGGCCCAGCTCTCAGGGAGATCCAGCAACCTTTGATCCGGCTAATATTTTTCGTTATCTGTTACACACCACATTTCCCCCCATACTTATCTCCACTTATTGATACCCGCCTTCAAAAAGTCGACTTACTGATAGAAATTCAGCTTTGTGAAAACAACAATTCAAGATCTCCAGACACTGGAGATGAAGGAAAGTAAATGCCTGGTTGTAAGTTGGCTGAGCTTAAAAGAGCTAATCGGTAAGTGACCATTAGAGAAATGTTATCAAGATTACATCCTCCCGAAAGCAGTGAAATAGAAAAAGGAGAGAAAATTAGGACATAGGGAAAACGTAAAAAGCAGAAAGTCACCTCCTTAAAGTTTCTTCAACTCTGAATGTAGCACTTTCAGACTCCGTGTGGTTCTGTGCAGCCTTTCCCCTCGATAATTATGGAATTCTCAGGATTGAAAATGACTCAGAGGCTACTTATTTCACCTTCCCCTCTTGAATCCTCTTCCTATCATAGCCCCACAAGCAGTTGTCCAGCCTAGATGTTTAAAAATCCAGCACTGAAAGTGTCACATTGCTAAGTAGCTCATGCCTTTCTCAGATATCTGCATTAGAAATTCTTGTTTCATGAACAGAAAATCAGAATTCTCAACTAGTAAACACATAGAAATGTCATTTTCCCTTATATCTGGGGAAGTATGAACTAAAACAGTAATATACTTTTTTTTTCAAATAGCATGTTAGGAAACTTGTATGTTTCTTAGTCAGTTTGGGCTACAATAACAAATTGCCATAGACTGGCTCCTCCTGTGAAATCACTCTAAATCCTCCAATTGTTGGCCCTCGTTCTCTGGGCTTGTGGGAGGGTGTGGAACCTTGGTAATCTCTGCATCACCTTTAGGATCACTCTCCATTTTCCATCATCTTTGCCAATAGACTCTGGCTTATATTTAGATGACTAACATCTTTACCAAATTTGGCCATAGAGTTTATGTTTTCTTTGGAAATGGCTCTCATTTTCTCCCATATAGATAGGCTGAGATTTTATAAAATTTTTAGTTCTGGTTTCCTTTCGATTAACAATTCCATTTCTCTTCTCACATTTTATTAAAGTGGTCAGGAGTAACTAGATTGCTTGGGAACTATACTTTGCTTAGAAATTTCTTCATCTAAATATCCAGTTTCGTTTGTGAACTCCAAGGAGAAATATATCTGTCACAATGGACTTCTGGTTAACTGGGCCCGAATTCATAACCAGAGTCTAGCAGCCATTGATGACTGAGGCCTCTCTTGCACTCTACATTTCCAGAAAAGCCACATACTGAACTTTTCAGCCTCCTGTACCTGCCTGTTCACGCAGTCTGAGTAAACCACTGCAGGGAATCCTTGGTTTTTCTCTTTAGACCAATGGACTGAGACCTGCCACGTCCAATCAGAGCTACGCAAGTTATATCCTCATTTGCATATATACTTATCAATCTGAACTGCTCCATTTGGACCAATCAGAACTACATAACTTGGAAAACTCTTTTGCATAAAATTGACAAAAATGGGAACTATGGGTAGAAAATTTTTCTATAAAAGGGAGACTCTCCTTTGTCTAGGCAGAGTGTAATGTAGGTTGCTACCTGAATCTGTGTCTCCGGGGCAGCAGTTCTTTTTGTTCATATAAGTGTTTTTATTTCTTATTATAGACTAAAATTAATTTTGGTCCACACATCACTCACGAGTTTTACCTTTCAAAAAATAGAAGAACACAAACACAATTCAGCCAAACTCTTTGCCGCTTTATAACAAGCATCACCCTTCCTCCAGTTTTCAATAATGTGTCCTTCCTTTCCATCTGAGATCTCATCAGAATGGCCTTTATTGCTTATTTCTACCAACATTCTGTTCATGACCACTTAGGTATTCTCTAAGAAGATCAAGGCTTTCATTGTAGCTTTCCTATTTTCTTTCTGGGCTCTTGCCAGAATCACGCTTAACAGTCCCTTAATAGCAATGCAAGTTTTTTCTAGCATGCATTTCTCTTCCAGACACAACCCACTACCCAGTTCTAAAGCCAATTCCACATTTTAGGTATTTGTTACAGCAGCATTTCTACCTCTCAGTGTCAATTTTCTGTTTTAGTTTGTTTGGGGCTGCTCTAACAAAATGCCATAGACCGGGTGGCGTATAGATAACAAAAATTTATTTTTCAAAGTTCTGGATGTTAGGAAGTCCAAGATCAAGGTGCTAGCAGCTTCAGTGTCTGATGATGTCCTTCTTTCTGGTTCACAGAGAGTACCTTCTAGCTGTAACCTTACATGGCAGGAGACGTGAGAGAGCTCTCTTAGGCCTCTTATATAAGGGTACTAGTCCCATTCATGAGGAATCTACCCTTTTAACCTAATCCCCTCCTAATAGCATTGCTTTGGTGGTTACTTTTCAACATATCAATGTGAAAGGCAGAGCACAAACATTTAGACCATATTAGGAATGGTTTAACCCAAAGTTAAAAATAAATGTTTTATGTTACAACTACTAATGTGGGAGGCTTGGTAAATCATACCCCTTCTCTCTAAGGAAAGTGGACAAAATACTGCTTGGGTATTACACTTGCTAAGAGGGCATCTTCTAACGATATCAACGATGTTTCAACTCACTGGTAAACAGCGCTGCTTGTCAAACACTGTTTTACACTTCACTTTCTCCAGACTAACAAGATATACGTCATGCAGCAATGAGTAAGCAGTCTTATATTTATCCACATAAGGAGGGCTCTGACAGAGATACAAGAGTTTAAGGAGGCAAAACTGAAGATCAATTTACTGGCATCTTGAATTGTCGCGTAAAAAAAAATTTGGCGAGATTTGAAGGGATTATAGAAAGTGAAGATTGCAATTCAACTTTGTTTGAATTGAAGCTTTCAGTGAAATAACTTTAAGCAGGGATATTGTACAAATCCTAGCTCAGCGAACAGTTTTCAAGAGAAAAACACAGTATTCCAGAAACTGTAAAACTATATTATTTCAGGGTTTTCCCGTACCCTTCCTCTCCTTTCCAACCCAACTTCTAACAAGCACTGTCCTAGAACATGAAACCATTTGACAAACAGGAGTCTCCAGGAGGGCATCATGCTGTCCTAGGGATCAGTAATATGGATCTTAACTCTTGTGGTTTGATGCATTAAAAAACAGAAACTGTGCTACTTTATAAATAACCAAATGTCACTTTAAAAAATATGTAACCTACTTTATTTTAATTGTGATAAAAATACACATAAACTAAAACTCACCATCATGTTTAACTGTACAGTTCAGAATCATTATATATATTCCCATTACTATGCAGCCATCACCACCATCCGTCTCCAGAACTCTTCACATCTTACAAAACTGGAATTTTATATCCCTTAAACAATTCCCTGTTCTCCCTCTCTCAGTCCTGGGAACCATCATTCTGCTTTGTCTCTGAATTTGGCCACTCTAGGTATCTCATATAAGTGGAATCATATAGTGTTTGTCTTTTTGTGACTGGCTTATTTCACCTAACATAATATCCTCAAAGTTCATCCCCGTCGTAGCATATACTAGAATGTTCCTAACAGGGAGGCTGCATATGTATGGAGGAAGAAGATAGGATGATGTGTCAATGTAGGTTCATCCTTGGTAAAAAGTGATCCATTCTGGTGAGTGAAGTTGATAATGGGGAGGCTGTGTATATGTGGAGGAGGAAGATCTACGGAAAATTTCTGTACTGCCCTCTCAGTTTTGTTCTAAATCTGAAACTTCTCTAAAAAATAAAGTCTTAAAAAATAATAACATCCACCATCTTAAACAGGAATTTGATGTTTATTTGTGAATGTTTTAAAAAGCCTTTTGGTTAACTTTGAAAATAATACAGACTTCCAAAATTAAAGAACTACCCAAATAACTGGTATTTTCTCTAAAAAAAGAATATTGGTAAATTTGGCCAAATTATTAATAGAATTTGTGGATTAGACAGTAATATCAAGTTATTGATTTTGGTGGGTTTCTGGGTATGTAGGAAAATATTCTTTGATGTAAAGAATGCACATAAAAGTATTAGGGGTAGTGAAACATCATGTCTGTAACTTAATCTCAAATAATTCAAAAACATTGCACATATATACGTATACTTATTGATGGCAGATTTAAGGAATTTTAAAAGAAAAGGTAGTAAATGTCAAGAGTTTCAGAATCTAGGTGGAAGTTACAGGAAATTTTGTTGTACTAGTCTTACAATTTTTTTATAACTTTGAAATTGTTTAAAAATAAGAAGTAAAATAAAGGTTGTTAAAAGTGCTACAATGATGATGGCTGACATTTTGTTCTTATGGAGAAATAATTATGGAATAAAATGAAGAGAAACAGCATCTTTTGAATTTTTGTTTTTTTCTGACAAATAACAGCTACTTAACACAGTTATTTCCTGAAAGGCACCAAATAATAGACGACGCATCACTAAGGAAAAGCTCAACTTCTTTCCTTGCCGAGGGTGGCAAAGCCACTACTTTTGGACTAAGGGTTGGCTACAATTTAAATCTATAGTGTGGGAATCATTTTCTTCTCTATTCACTCTCTAGAGATACTAACTTCTGTGTCTGAAAATTATATATATAAAAAACCTCTAAAATATAGATTTAAGAAACTTCTGCGCAAATTTCATAAGAGATTTTAAACTGTCACTGCAACATAATTTAGCTGTCTCACAAGACACTGGCCTAGAAGGCAATTCCTTAAAAAACGTAATTCTGCTTGAACTCTCTGTCACCACCTCATTTTATCTTTGTAACGGCTGTCTTAGCCATCATATGTTTATTAATTAACCTTCAGAAAAGAAAAGGTCCTCCAACTTTTTAAATGACAGTATTTGGGATGAAACCTAACTTCTCAGGGCTACGTTGAAATCTCTTTGGTCCATTCTCACATTTGTTCTGCTCTCTATTTTCATCATTCCAAATCCCATTCATCTTATAAGCCTAATTAAAAACAAAAAAACAAAAAAACTTCTACCTTCTGGGAGAAATTCATTCTCAATTCCAACAACCATTGCTTTTTGTTGATTCTTATGTGTTTCATTCTAGAGTTACTTGTTTTTTACTGGACTGAGATTGCAAGCTTCTCCAAAGTTTATTGGGTTTTGTTCATCTCTGTAGACTCAACTTTGTTGAGAAAAGATCCCAAAACACAGAACTAATTTAATGTGTTCTTGTTCAACCAAGATAATATTCCAAAGATTAATAACTGAATAGCTATAATAGAAAGATTTCCATGATCATTGCCTCCTAGTATCCACCCTTGTATAATTCTATTCCCTTGACTATAGGAAAGCCCTGTTACTTGATTAATCAATAGAATATGGCAAATGTGACAGGATTATATATTATATATACTAGAATACAAAAGATTATACCATCTATCATAAAGCCTGGCTTTGAGGAAACAAGCAGTCATGTTGAGAAGGCTTTGTGACGAGGGGATGAGATCTGGCCAACAGTCTGCAAGAAAATGAGGCCTTCAATCTCACAGCCTGCAAGAATTAAATACTATCAATGATCATGAAAGCTTGGAAGCAAACATTTTCCAAGTTGAGCTTCAGATAAGACCACAGCCTCACCTGACATGATAATTACCATAAAAGATTGTTATAGTTGACTCTCTGTTTTCCATTTCTATGTTTCTTATCCCTTAATCTCCATCATAAGAACAAGGCCCTCATTCTATTTTCCTTTCCTCATTTCCTTCCTACAAAGTACCAGTAACTCATAGTACCCAGATTAATCAGAAGATGTAATTGCTCTTAAAACTAAATTTCCAGGCAAAATTCTAGGAATGTGATGGATAATATCTCCCTCTCTTTGAATTTCAATTGTTCTCTATCTTCAAAACTTTTCTTTTATTTGAAATATATATTTTTGGTCCTTGTCTACACTTTAGTCTGTATTTGTTATGTCTTTTCTCTTCAGAAAGGAAAAGTGATACTTCTGGCTTAAACTCAGTATCTGGCAGAGAGAAAGCCCCTCATAAATATTTTCTAGGTAAAAACTCAGGGGACGAATGCCTTGAAATCACACAATGGGGTTGCCTAACCCATCTCCTGTTATTAAGACAAAAAAACAAAAAACAAAAAACAAAAAGCCATAGTACTGAAGTTGGCACCTAACTCTCCAGATCCTCTTATTGACAAATTCAAGATGACTGTAATTTTAATGCATCAGAAAAGTAAGGAGACCCAATGCCCTAATAAAGCTAGCAAATCCAGACAGTCCTTGATCAAGAGCCAAGGCTGAGCTTAGGGCTCAGGAAGGGTCACTTTTCCCCAAAATGTTTTATCTTGCAAGGTCAGTGAGCCTGCCTCAAATATAATGTTCAAACTCATCCCTGAGTCTCACTGGGCTAAGAGATTCTGTTCTGGAAAAAGCAGTAATGAGCTAAATAAATCAGCTCTTCTAGTTGTGTTTATGTAATGAAACAGAGCTGCACATGTTTCTCTATGGTAAAAATAAAATGACATGATGTCCATGGGCCTGGTAAACTATGAAAGAGTAGATATATATGGAGATTGTTGTTAATTATCATGAGTGAGCACTGTCTAGGTGCTAGTACTATGCTAAACACGTAAGCATTTATCGCATAGTATCTTCCCTAAAACATTATGAGTTAAGTATTATTATCAATATGTTATAGATGAAAAAACTGAGGCTCATAAAGACTGTGTAATTTAAACCTTTTCCAGGTTCAGTAAATGTTAGAGCCAGGATCCACACTAGCTTCTTCTGATCTCATATCCATATTCTATATATATCTTATTTTCTTTGACCTGCTATTCTCTGCCTTGGAGTTTATACTTGCCAGATTAAAAAAAAAAATCATTGAATTCTATATTTCAATTTCCAGTAAAGTTTTAGGAATGAAACCAGTACCTTCTTATGTGGGTCTTTATGTGAATTGATAAGATAAACCATGACCATGAGAGTCTCATTGAGATGCTGCCAAGAGTAACATAACTGAGATGGGGGGGTCAAGACATACAAGAGAGCAGTACTGTTGACTCAGAAGGTGTCAATATCATACGGCTCCCATCTTGGATTGTAACTATACTTCCTGTAATGCCTGCCTATTCCTCACCTTTGAAGGTGTGGGAATGAGGAAGAATTCATTAATAATAGCCACTGCTCCTGCCTGCCTACAAGATGATGCTCAGAAACTGCGGGCTAGGTCTCTATTTAAAAAAAATGACACGGGAGACTATGAATCCCCTGAGAAGTCTGAAGAATTGGTGTTGATCTATTTGTGAGACATTCAAACCAGTCCAGGGAAGTTTCCTTTTTTGGCCAAAAGTTACATTCCCTGAAATGAGACCATCATATCTCTTTGCTTTTAAGACACACATGAAAGTATGTACGTGGGCACACAATCACAATCACATACATACACACACCATGTACAAGCACCCTATCTTAGAAAAGAGAAAGCACTGACAGGCAACATCCTCCAGAATATGAGCATAAAAATTAGGCACTAAAGCATGAGGAAGGGCAGGTCTGAGCCTAACATACTAGAATTCAAACTCTAGCCCTTTTATATTAGTAAAATCTTGGAAAATTACTTTTTCTCTGATTCATAATTTACCATCTACAAAAAAGGAGGATAAGCATACCTACGTCTTGGAGTTGCCATGATCATTTAAATAACAAAATGCATGTTAAAAAAATATTTAGCACAGAAGCTGGCATGCAATGAGCCCTCAACAATAGCTTTTCTTAGAGTGTGAATTTCTAGATTTCCAATAAAGAGAGAAGCTTCCATAAGTGTGAAAGGGAAATGGCTGGATTTTTGGTTCAAAAGAGAATAACAGTGGCAAGTACAAGGTTGTGCATCCTGAGACATGAATTCTTCTCTTGCTTTCTCAACCATCTTCATTTCAGCAAATATGCACTGAGAAGTTACCAGTCATAACTAAGTTATGATTTGTATTTCTTATAGTTTTCTTTCAAGCCTTCCTCCTATCTGTCCTAAATGACTACATTTCTGGTTGTTCTGAGGAAATGTCGTTTGACTCCTTTTCAGGAATTCGACCTTTTAACACAGTTGCACAAGTACATACAGGATAATATTTTTCTACAGACACAGATGTTTTAGTTATAGGGCCCCATTCACTTAGGATGCCATAGAGAGGAAGGAGAAATCCAGAACAACCAGAGGACAAGGTAGAAGGGAAAAGAGAATAAAACAGGGGATAAATGATGCGAGCAGGGATGCCCAGAACTGGTATCCTGAATCGGCTCCATGAAGGCAGGAACCACATTATGTCCATCCCATCTCCTTTGTCCCTAGAGTAGTGTCTGTCTATTGTATAAATCAGTGGTCCCCAACCTTTTTTGGCACCAGGGACTGGTGCTTTTATGAGAATCAAATGCCTGATGATCTGAGGTGATGCTAGTACTGGGCAGCAGCTGCAAACACAGATGAAACTTCGCTCCCTCACCCATCACTCACCTCTTGCTGTGTGGCCTGGTTCCTAACAGGCTACAGACCAGTACTGGTCCATGGCCCAGGGTTTGGGAACCCATAGTATAAAAATAAAGTTAAGAAGAGGAAGGCACTACCAGAGACTGGAAACAGTAATTTCAGCAAATTTATTTTTCAGCAATTATATACATTGCATCTAAGATTATTTCCCTTTTCTTGAAAATAACCCTAGACATAAATTCGAATGCAGGGGTAAGAACGCTGGGACCCTAGCCAGTGTTGTGCACAGTAGGGAAGAAATAGAACAGGAAAGTCATAATACCAGTCATTTTTTGGTCCATTGGGTATGTCTTTTCCAATAAATTCTCACTTCCTGGGATAAGTCACTCCCAGGGGCCAGAAACATGGATATAATTTTCATTTCTTTGTGGTTCTCCTATAAAAGTATGCATAATGTCTTCTTTTGCCTAGATATTATTAATCTTCATTTGTTTGTTGCTTTTAACGCACAGGCGGGGATTTTTAAACAGCAGAGGCCGCAGGAAACTGATCAGAGTTGGATACAAAGAGAAGTCTTCTAAAGCTAATTTGCTTAGAAATGAATGAATCATTAAACTCAGTTTACCCCATTAAGTGTGTCTTCTAGACCAAAGAAGGATTTTTATTTAATATTGTCTTACGTTTTTCTTTTCATAGATGTCTTCTGTGAAATGCTTCAGTAGGAAAGCAGAAGACCAAACACACTTCCACAAAACAGGGAACTCTGAGTTTGCTCACTAATGTCAAATAGCCAGTCAGGTTCCTGGACAGACCTCAGCACCATGCAGTAATAATGAAAAAAAGTATAAAACATTAAAGAAGTCCAGCACCTGGTACATTAACCTGCAAATTAACCCTGCATTAGACACCCATAGCCTTTTCCAGGGTCAACACTTAAGCTCACATCGTTGACCATGACTCATAATTACCAAAGCCATCTTCCATCTAATGCAAATTAGTTTAATAGCCCTGGATCCCAAAGGTAGGTGGTACCTCTGTATCAACCAGTGACCTGGGGTCAGACAGCTGGACTATGACTTAGAAGTATATACATGAGCCTTCATTTCAATAATTGCAATTAAATTACAACATTCATCTACCTGCAATTTTTTACCAGTCACTAACTGCATTTTCCTGTCCCACGATTTCCAGTGAGCTTTGTCTCTGGATTCTCTTCATTTTTTTGTGTTAATTCAGTGATGGGTGTTGGGCATCTATCATGTACCAGGAACTATGCTGAGTGCTGGAGCAGTGTGTTAGAAAGACTGACAGCCACAGTCTTTAGCCTTTTGGAGTTTATATTTTAGGAGTATAGGAGGAAGGAAGAGAGATAATCACTAAAATTGGAATGAAGGAGAGGGAAAAGAAGAGGAGAAAGTATATAAATGATTATGTAACTAGTGACAATACCTTAATCAACTCCAGTTTATTCTTGCCTTAGGCGTCTTTCAATTTGTGATTTAGTGACCATTATGCACCCAGCATTTACAAATGGCAGCTCAATAAATCAACCCAACGTAATTTAGGAAGTGACTACCATTTCCATTTTATAGATGAAGAGACTATTTTCAGAACATGAAAAAACAACAATAACACTATTAATAGAATCCAAGATAAACCTGTAAATATGCCGAGCATTTACTCACATTATGTCATTCAACCCCATAATAATCTTATGAGGCAGCACTATTATTATCCCCATTTACACTTGAGGAATGGAAGCCCTGAACGTTTATCAACCCTCCTGAGGGCACAAAGCTACCAATTAGGAAAGTCGGAATATAAATCCAAGTTGAACTATTCCCAAAGTCTCAGTTCTTAAGCACAGATGAAAAAAACTGAGGCCTAGGAAAGTTAGATCTTGCCTTGTGATTCATAAGCAAAAAAAAAGATCTGAACCTAAATCCATCAGGGCCCTGAAGTCCCTATTCCTCCTCTTACCCGTGAAAGATTAATCTCCAAAACTAAGATATGCGCTGAAGGCATTCCTGTTTTGATCATTCATACCCTGATTATCTCCAGTATGGAGCCTTTTCTCTCAGGCAGAGAGAAAACAAGCATGGCGGACTTTGGCCTAGGGAAGCCCTTCCTCTCACCTGTGCCAGACTTTGTATCTTGCCTCCGAGCCCTTTCTCTTCTGTACAGTTTTCTCCATTTTAGCACATGGCTGGACACTCCCTCCTCCACATCCCCGAGGTCTCACCAACTCCTGGGGTTACACGATCATCTGTACTTGTATATACTGCTCTGGCAATGTCCCTCAGTCATCCATGTGCATGTGCACATTTGCACAAAACAAGCCACAGTAAACTGTCACAGCCAAGGGCAACCGAGGACAGGGAGATAAACAGAGATAGTGAAAATGGCAGGTGACAAAAAGGGAAATAAAGCCATATCACAGAGACCAAAGGAGACTGTTAGAAGTCATCAGAGCCGAGGGCAAAGAACTTTCCAGAAGCAAAGACAATGACAAACTGTTTTCTCTTACTGCGCTAGGCATCATGCCAATTACATTAGAAACTTTTACTATTGAACTCATTTATTCTGTAAATAAAGTACTATCATTTCCTGCAGAAGAAAAAATATATAGGTGTTACACAACTTTTCCAAAGTCACACACTAATAAATAAAGGAACTAGAATTTAAATCTATATTTGTATTGTTCTGTTGTAAAAAAAAAAAGTTTTCTAAAAAGTGTAAAAAAACCCCCCCAAAACTAGAAAGCTTTTACATAGCAAAAGATACCATCAGCAAAACAAAAAGGCAACCTACTGAATGGGAGAAGATATTCACAAATAATATATTCGTTAATGGGTTAATATCCAAAATATACAAAGAAGTCATACAACTCTACATAAAAAAAAAAAAAATCTGATTAAAAAATGGGCAGAGGACCTAAATAGACATTTCTTGAAAGAAGATATATAGATGGCTAACAGACACCTGAAAAGATGTTTGACATCCCTAAGCATTAGAGAAATGCAAATCTAAACCTCAATGAGATATCTCTTTACAACTGTCAGGAATGATTATTATTGAAGAGACAATAAATAACAAGTGTTGGAGAGGATGTAGAGGAAAGCAAACCCTTGTGCACCGATGGTGAGGTTGTAAGTTGGGGCAGTCACTATAGAAACTATAAAGAGGTTTCTCAAAAATTGAAAATAGAACTACCATAGGACCCAACAATTTCACTTCTGGGTCTTTATCTGAAGAAAACAAAAGCTCTAATTCGAAAAGATATACACATCCCTATCTTCATTGTAGCATTATTTACAATAGCGATATGTGAAAAGAACCTAGGTATCCATAGACAGATGAATGGATAAAGGCATGGTATTTATACACAACGAACTATCTCAGCCATAAAAAAAAGAATGAAATCTTGCCATTTGTGATAACATAAGGGTATTATGTTAAGTGAAATAATTTAGGCAGAGAAAGACAAATACTATATGATTTCACTTATATGTGGAATCTAAAAA
>NW_011888870.1:2190723-2218994 GCF_000151845.1 Pteropus vampyrus
AAAAAGATCTGAACCTAAATCCATCAGGGCCCTGAAGTCCCTATTCCTCCTCTTACCCGTGAAAGATTAATCTCCAAAACTAAGATATGCGCTGAAGGCATTCCTGTTTTGATCATTCATACCCTGATTATCTCCAGTATGGAGCCTTTTCTCTCAGGCAGAGAGAAAACAAGCATGGCGGACATTGGCCTAGGGAAGCCCTTCCTCTCACCTGTGCCAGACTTTGTATCTTGCCTCCGAGCCCTTTCTCTTCTGTATAGTTTTCTCCATTTTGGCACATGGCTGGACACTCCCTCCTCCACATCCCCGAGGTCTCACCAACTCCTGGGGTTACACGATCATCTGTACTTGTATATACTGCTCTGGCAATGTCCCTCAGTCATCCATGTGCATGAAAATAACCCCAGAAAATAACCCCACATTTGCACAAAACAAGCCGCAGTAAACTGTCACAGCCAAGGACAACCGAGGACAGGGAGATAAACAGAGATAGTGAAAATGGCAGGTGACAAAAAGGGAAATAAAGCCATATCACAGAGACCAAAGGAGACTGTTAGAAGTCATCAGAGCCAAGGGCAAAGAACTTTCCAGAAGCAAAGACAATGACAAACTGTTTTCTCTTACTGTGCTAGGCATCATGCCAATTACATTAGAAACTTTTACTATTGAATTCATTTATTCTGTAAATAAGGTACTATCATTTCCTACAGAGGAAAAAATATATAGGTGTTACACAACTTTTCCAAAGTCACACACTAATAAATAAAGGATCTAGAATTTAAATCTATATTTGTATTGCTCTGTTGTCAAAAAAAAAAAAGTTTTCTAAAAAATGTAAAAACAACCAAAAAAACTAGAAAGCTTTTACACAGCAGAAGATACCATCGGCAAAACAAAAAGGCAACCTACTGAATGGGAGAAGATATTCACAAATAATATATTCGTTAAGGAGTTAATATCCAAAATATACAAAGAAGTCATACAACTCTACATAAAAAAAAAAAAAATCTGATTAAAAAATGGGCAGAGGACCTAAATAGAGATTTCTTGAAAGAAGATATATAGATGGCTAGCAGACACCTGAAAAGATGTTTGACATCCCTAAGCATTAGAGAAACGCAAATCTAAACCTCAATGAGATATCTCTTTACAACTGTCAGGAATGATTATTATTGAAGAGACAATAAATAACAAGTGTTGGACAGGATGTGGAGGAAAGCAAACCCTTGTGCACTGATGGTGAGGTTGTAAATTGGGGCAGTCACTGTAGAAACTATAAAGAGGTTTCTCAAAAATTGAAAATAGAACTACCATAGGACCCAACAATTTCACTTCTGGGTCTTTGTTCGAAGAAAACAAAAGCACTAATTCGAAAAGATATACGCATCCCTATCTTCATCGTAGCATTATTTACAATAGCAATATGTGAAAAGAACCTAGGTGTCCATCGACAGATGAATGGATAAAGGCATGGTATTTATATACAACGAACTATCTCAGCCATAAAAAAAAGAATGAAATCTTGCCATTTGTGATAACATAAGGGTATTATGTTAAGTGAAATAATTTAGGCAGAGAAAGACAAATATTATATGATTTCACTTATATGTGGAATCTAAAAATGTTTCAAACAAACACATAAATAAAACAAAACAGAAAGAGACTCATAAATACAGAGAACAAACTGATAGTTTCCAGAGCGGGTGAGGGGATTAGTGAGATGGCAGAAAATGTGAAGGGAATTAAGAGGTACAAACTTCCAGTTATAAAATAAATCGTAGGGATGTGATGTACGGCATAGGGTATAGCGTCAATAACATCATAATAACTGTATACGGTGAGAGATAGTTACTGGACTACCACGGTGATTGCTTTGTTAGGTGTATAAATGTTGAGTCACTATGTCGTACACCTGAAACTAATACATGTCAACTATAATTTAATAAAAATATTAAAAAATTATTTTCTACACTAATGTTCTTCACTGTGGCACAGTGGCACACATGACAGAAGGGTCAGTGAGACAGCACAGTACGGACCTCTATTGTTGATGACTAAGACATAGGTGACCCTATAAGTTATTATTCATACCAGAATATCTGGAGATCAAAAGCAAGTCCTCTTAATATTATGCTGAGACAGTAGGTGTAAAAGGGATCACAGTCAACCTACTAAGGGGGCACTGGTGACCCTCAAAAATAGTCTCAGTAGAACAATGAGGTGGAAAGTAGATAGCAGTGAACTAAAGATGTAAGAGGAGATAAAGAACAATAAAAAATGAAAAAAAGGAGAAAATATTTTGGCCCTTTGGAGGTGAGAGTTTTAAATCTTTAAAGTCTTTTAAGGTCATTTGTTAGTCAAGTCAGATTAAGCTTCGGGATGCTGTTCTTCAAAATCAAATTGTAACTATGCAACTCCCACACCGTTACTCTCGATTCCTTATAAACTTCCAGTAAAAGAATCGAGGCCTAGGAATAAACCTATTTTTCCCAACTCTAAGATTTTATGAGACTAAGAATCTGAGGAAAATGTAAACTTTATTCTGAGGAGCCTGCAAACTCTGAAGGAGCCTAAAATGTAAAAATACAGAGAATGACTAGAGCTGCAGTATTAAAATTCTTCCTGGCTGACCCAGGATTATTTATGGGCTGCTAAATTAAACACTAGCCTAGTTTAACATTGGGGACCTCTGGAGGCTATTTTTCCTCTTATCAAGCAGCACCTGAAACTGTGAAAGAAAGCCTAGATACAGAGGCTTTTGTCTTTGTGATGCATGAGGTAAATTGAAATGTCCTCTCAACTAACCCAACCTGCTTTTCTCAGAGAGGTCAGGGCTGACAATCAATTTTACTTAATCCTTACCACAACCCTCTAAGTACTATTCTTATCTCTATTTTACACATAAAATATTTGGAGTTCAGAGAAGTTTAGATTATTTGCCCAAGATCACACAGCTGATAATTATTGGCAGTTCTGCACACTTTCACCACTATTCTGTAAAAATGTTAGAAACTTGGTTCATTAAATTTAAGATATTTATTAAGTATCTCCTATATGACAGACCCAATGGTATTTCTTATCTTGGTCCCCAAGGGGCTACTATTGTCACTGGAGAGACTTAGAAAAGTTACATGATTATAAAATGGGATGGTTGGCTAAGATTCTAAAGGAAAGTTAATGCTAAGAAGTTTTAAGGAAGGAAGTTCCAATTGGAGTGATCAGGATTTTAAACATGCAAGTGAGACTTGAAATAGACTCAATAAGAAGGATTTGGAAAGATAAGTAGAAGTATGTGGTTTGCCAGGAGGAGGATTAGAGGTAGGGAACTTATCTGCTTGCAAGGCAGGATTTGGGAATTTTAGGAATTTTAGGATTTGGGAATAAACATCACCAACTATTGGAAAGAGCCCTGCATTCAGATCCAGGAGACTAGGAATCAATATGACATTGTGCTACATCTGCAGTGAGAAAGACCATTTATTTTGACCCGTATTTTTATTACCCAATTGTCCCCTGTGCCCTTGCAAAATTACATTCTATTCTGATTTTCAATCATTGTAGGGCCCTGTTGTCTAGTTTATTTCTTTTAAACTTAAATGGCAAGCCGAGGCAAACTCAATCATGAAACTTCGGGTACAAGACACCTGGAACTTTTCCTTTCTTGAGGTTGGCCAATGGAATTAAACTTTGCTCTAAAGGGTGCTTTGAGAAGTGACAGTCTTAATGGCCTAGTGAACCGACATTGGAGTTGCCATTACACTTGAGTTATGGTCTGTTTGAACTATAAATTGGCTGCAACTCATAGCTTCTAGTTTCTAAGAAAGAGAAAGCTTCAAGGTATCATAGGCGAGATAACAGCTGAGTTCTAGACATGTTAGGGAGGAAAAGGGGTAATTGATGAAGGGTAAGATTGCTATATGCCTGATCATTCAAGGAGAAACCTTTTCTTTAAACCTATTCTTATGGAACATATTAGAAATACAAGCAATGTGAACTAAAGGCATCCAACAATTGATCTCTAGAGAATCAACTATATATTGCAAATTTGACTTATCATTTCCAATCTTTCTTGTCTTTGTTACAAATATAACAGAACCAGCTCTGAACCTTCCTTCCACCTAGACAAGAAGGAATCAAGGATTTTTGGAAAAAAAGAAAAAAAAAAGAATTTGGCTAAATTATGTTTAAGTATGTATATAAGGTTAAGTTCATACTATTAGCTTAACCGATGTTACTTCCATTATTCATTACGGATCTGGATGATAAATACACTTCATCTGCAGTATATAAATACAGCATCTTCTTTGTGTTATTTTTAGAATTTGTGAACATTCTTTAGGGTACTTATAGTACTTTTTCAGATTAACAATCATGTTTTAAATTTAGAAATGTAGAGGTGAAAGAAAAACATATCCAGCATAATAATTCAAAGTATAACTTACATACCATTTAAAAATTAGTTTATCCCACATTTCCTGATTTTTGAACTTCTGATAGATTAATTTATTTTACTTTCTGAGCCTCCAGCTAGAGCAAACAACAGACATGACCAATCTAGCTTTGGTGAATGAACAAAGGTAATTTTTGGTTTACTCACGTTTTAAAATAATTCAAATTATATATTTTGAGCTTTAATAAAGATAGTTAAATAAATAAGTTTATATAATGGAGTTGTAGAGTATAGTCAACATAGTCTCATGAATATAGTCTCATGACAGTAAACATTTCGTGAATACTTTTTTGCAGCTGGAATGTGATCACGGGAGACACTGACTACTTTGCCATCCTCGGCCAGAGAACCCTAGTTCTGGTGGGAGAAACACCCTCACTTTAGTTTTCTGCTTCATGTGGTGCAGGCCTTTGGTGCAGCAATGGTGTTTTTAGATTATTCTCCAACAATTAAAATAATAAGATCAAAGTGGTGCAAGAAATAGTAAAGAGATTTAGGAGTTCATCATAGAGTCTGAAAACAAGACAATAACAACAAACGGGCAGGTACAAGAGAAGAAGAGGAGGAAAGTTAAAACCTAACAGGTTACTAGCTTGTGTCTTCCTTTCCCCAGAGCATATATAATAAACGAAAAGGTGTCAGTGATGTCAGGACATAGGTTTGATCTCTCTAATGAGGCACCAAGAACCTTCTGGTGGCCCTGTTTTGCAGTTCCTTCCTGAGTATGTCTTGACAGGAGAGACCTGAATTGCTGGGTCACTGACACTGCAGAGGAGAACAGACTCGGTACTATCACATTTTTATTGAAAAGTCACTGCAGGTGACACACTGAGAAAAATATCCTGGCACCGAAATGACAAGCATCAAGGTGACTTTGTTCTGCCACCATCAGTGAGCTGGGTCGGCTGCAAGAGTCTCTAGCTGAGAGAATCCACACCAGAGATGCTGTAGAAGAGAGCCAATGGACCAGTCCTCATTGCTCCTCATTCCTCAGAGGCATTTTCTCACCACTCGAAAGGCACAAGCAGGCCTCTACTAAGGATAAATCCCCATCTTAAGAGGTACACACACATTCCAGAGATGAAGCAGTAACTGGCTTATTCACTTAAACAAAAATTTAATTTCTGTTTTCTAGAAGTATCTATTTATTTGGCTATGCTTTTTTCCTGCCAGACATTTGAGTTTTTCCAGGAATTTTCACTATCTGCCTTGCCGTCATTAGGAATTAGTGTCCATATGGCCTCCATCTATCTGATTAGGGACTCAGCTTGTCTGCCCTGTGCTGTGAGTGTCTCTCCCAGTTGTGACTCATGGCTCTGAGCTCACCTAGAGCAAACACCTTCGTGGTTCTTTGAGCCCTGCCCTAGGTCCCTGGAACCCCCTCATCTTGCACTTTGGACACTTACACACCACCATAACAGAGATCCAGGATTGGTTTCTGATCCCCTGGTTTTTGTTTGGAAGGTCTAGTCTTCCCCTGGGTGGCCACCGTAGCTATCATAGAGTATCAGTACCACCTCTCATCTGTGGGAGAACCCACATACTACGTAGAACTCTATTTCTCAGTTCCTAAGTGTTTCACAAAACACAGGAAGATTAAAACGCTCTCTTATGTACAGGGTCAGGAGACTCAACTGCCCATCTGGTTTTTTGTACAAAGTCACACGTTCCTATTATTGCTACATATATCTCAGTGGAGCAGCCCACAGGCATCTGCTCTGTTGCACCTGACCACTTACCACTCCCAGCTGCAAAATCTAAGAGCTCCATAATGGCTGGGAGATAAAGAGCTCTCTGGATGGTGGCCCAACAAATGAAAGCTGTTCGTAATCCTCATGTGACCTAATACTTTTGACTGATTCACAGGATCCTCTGAATTTCAAAAAATGAGATTGGTGCAGAGAACCATGCCTCCCTTTCAGTCACAACCCTTCTTCTCATACCTTTCCTCTAACCTCTTTCTCCATAGGAGAATCTGCCTCTATTGCTGTATTCTGTATTGGAACCAAAGTTAGAGATTCAAATATAGACATTTCCAGTTTTTGAAAATATATAAAGAGTTAAGAAAAAGCAGGTTATAGGGCGCTTTACTCCGATTAACTACAAAAAATCTCCAGTTTACCATAGATGATGATAATTATGCTCACTTTACAGAGAAGGAAACTGAAGCACAGTTAGTATTAATACACAGAGAACAGTTGTAAATAGAAACCAGCAGAGGACATTTCACCAGAGAAGGCACATGAGATATGTGGTTAACAGAGCTAATTACATAATCCATAGATGCTACTCCTCTGTGACCAGGAAAACATACAGAACATGCGTGCGGGGATTTGCTGTCTAGGACCAACAAAATGAACATCGACGTGTGGTGGAGAAAGCACAGGTTAGACACGGCAGTGCCTGAGCCCTGGGGCATCTTTGTTACTGGTTCCTAGGAGCTGCTCAGAATTAAAGCTCCAGAAACATTTTTCTTCTTTTAAAATTAACCCTGTGTCCCACCTTTGTAACAATCATAGCACCCCACTATGGGATCAGCTACCTCCTGAGGCAGCATGCTCTTCAGACAGGATGGTGTCATCAGAGCCACAGGTTCATTTGTCCAGATGCTAACAAGTAGAGGGATCCCCCTCTCTGAGATTGTGGAGATGACCTCTAATTTAATTTCTACTCTCCCAGATCTAAGATTCCAGAGTAGCAGAGCTGTGATTTAAGAGCCACTCATAACAACATTATAAACAATAAGATGGTCATGACTACTCCAATCATTTTGAGGAAACTGAGGCTCAGAAATAATGACTTATCCAAGTCATGAACCATTAGCAGCAAAACCAGGGACAGCCATCGGCTTCAACTTTAGCCCAATGCTCTGTCTGCCAGTCTTCGAGCAAAAGATTACATGTCCAAAGCCAAGATGTTGATAAAATAAAACTCAACAAAAATTAAGAGAGGTGGAACAGGCCCCGTGTTGGAGGACAGACACAGAGAATGGCTGGCAGCTTTGGCTGGTCCCTCAGACCCAATATCTAATTTTTTCTCTCGAGGATCATGATCTCATGTCTCATTCAACAGCACAATTTCTCAGAAAGAAGACACAGTGAGGCCACATCCCTGGCAGATGTTCTCAGTTCAGTCACTCCATGCAGAACCTCTCCTTGGCCTAGCAGTGTCTGAGACAGGCTTGGGGCTGACCCAAGCAGGCAGAGAGCCTGCTTCCACTGCAAATTATAAAAGACTGCATTCCATGAATTGGAAAATGATGCTGGCATAGGAGAAACCACTTATTTTTGGTTCTAGTTGGAGAAAAGGCTTCTGTGCTCATAGCTTTGTGGACCCTGAAGATACATGTGCAATATTCCTGTCAAAAAATCCACAGGGTCATAGTTACACATCAAAGGATGGATGTGCTTCCTCCTCCTCCTCCTTCTCTTCCTACCCTCCCCATCTCTTCTTTTTCCTTCCACTATTCCTCCTGCTCTTCCATTTTTTTTCCCTTCTCACAGTTTACCCTCTGCATATATGGTATTTACAAAGCATCTTTAATTATTTTGCTCTGTCACACAGAAGATGAGGGGAAACAACAACAAAAAAACACTATGAGACAGATTTCTCTAAATCTTCTAAAACGGGGACTCGGTAAGTAGAGGGTCATCTCCTATATGACCCCATGATACTTTAAAGCATATGAAAGATTTTGCTGTGGAGAAAATAATTTGAGAAAAAAAATATCAACGAAGATATTTTGAATATTCTATGTGCCATATATTCTAAGTATTTTACTCATATTGATGTATGTCTCCCTCAAAGCAACTCTAAGAGGGAGGTTTGATGATTATGCTCTCTTTACAGAGAAGGAAACTGAGGCACACCTAGTTTATGTCCTTGTCCAAGGTGTACATAGTATGAAACAGAGCTAAGATTCTACTCAAGTGGTCTCACCTGGAGTATAACCAAACCACACTGAAGTTTGATTCCTTGATTATTTGCCAAACAAGGAATCAACACACAGAAAAGTGTTATCCGATTTACTCCAAATCACACTGATAACATGGAGTAGAGTCAGGACAAAAGCCTATTCTCCTGAATGTGGTACAATGTTCCTTCCTCAGCATAAAAACCATACCCAGCACAAAGTCCAAGCTCTTCTAAAGTGCTGGTTCACTCATACATCTCAAAAATGGGCTGAAATATAGATTTGCCCTGTTGGCAAACGTGAGACCTCCTTACTTGGAAACATTTCCTGAAAGTACTCTTTGGAGGAAAAAAAATACTTAGCCATTCAGTCTATAAACAATGTGTATCTAGTATGGGCCAGAAATACCCTGTGCCAGCTGCTCCCATATCTTATGACATCCTTACAACTTCCTGAGGAAGTAGATAGTAGTATACTAATTTTTTACAGCTGGAAGAGAGATAGTCCTAGAAGATAAGTGACTAATTCAAGATCAGCTGGTAAACAGCAGACAAGACCTGGGGCCAGATCTCCTGGCTACTAGTTCAGGTTTCTTACGTTCCATCTGGAACACATCAGAATTAGAGCAGTGTATGCCAATTAAAAGGGTGTTACCGAAGATACCTCAGAAAGTTGAGTCTATCATTAGGAAACTGGGTTTGAAAGAAGAACAAAGGAGGTTTGCAATCTGGTCTAGATACTGTACAGTATATAGCCCTTCCCCCCATCCTTATTATGGAATAGACAGTTTCAGTATCAAGACAAAGGCTGGAGCTGCTTAAACTAGAGTTGTCACCACTTTGACCTTAACAGAATGCTTTTACAATTTCCGTAAATGTCTTACCCTTTAATAATTACAGACCTCATAAACTGGATAATCCTGACTCCACACTAATGAGCTGCTTTATTGCCCTTCATATAATTTTACTGATTCCTACAAACTTGTTTTGTAATGGTAATGCTCTGCTTCTGTAGGGTGAGGGTGGGGATCCCCAAAAACACAGGTCACATTTGATGTGCTAAGTCTTTAAAAAAAAAAAAATAAGTAAAAAATTGTGTTAAGTCAAAATAAGCCTCTGTTAAAGAAAGAAATAAAATTAAGTGTAAAGTGCACCCTGAGTGGCCCAATATGGTAGAAATAAACTCTGCCAGCCTCTGACACTCACTCTTTGGCTTCAATGGGTAACTTATTTCTTGGAAGATGCTGACCCTAAAACCACCTGGTAGGCGCTTGTAGTTTCAAGTCAAAGAGAACTGTGTTTTGGACAGAGTGGACTAGAGATAGAACCCAGTTCTCGGTTTTACAAGGGAAGAAATTTCCGAGGCAGAGACCCCGAGGACACTGCATGTCATACCATCACTTATGACTCCTGCACCCAAGCTCCTGCCACAGAAAAGGTATTTGGGTATTTTGCTATAATTTGCATATGAACAAAAGTTCATACAATTTCCTAAATGACCCTATGATTTTCGTTGAAGCCGTTACTGTTAATAGAAGTCCACCCATCCACTCAATGGCTAAATGGTAGTTTCCACACAATTAGTTAAACTCAATTCTTAATTAGGTTCTCATTAGCCACAGTGCTAGCTTAGCATTAAAAGTCATAGCTCTGGGCCATCTGTCAAAGCTCCCACAGTGGGTCACATGTGCTGTTTTCCCTCCTTACTTATAGACCTCTTCTGTCTCTCATTGGCTTTCAATATCAAGACTCGTTTGCAACCTTAGATTCTTCCTCATGATCCTGTCATGGAAGATGACTGTGAAAAAAGCAACATGTGAGAGTAATGAAGCAATATAAAGAGAAACATCCATTCTTGTTCTTTCATTCATTTAATCAAACTTGAATAAACGAATCTCCCACTTCACAGGACAGCTACAGGAACAAAAAGAGCAGACTGATAACTGAAAGACTGAAGCACAAGCCTTTAAAATGGCTCCTCTAAGCCATTTACTTAACATGAGACAATTCTCTGCAGGGAAAAAACGTTTATGCCACACAGTCATTTGTGAGAACAGAAACACAAGATGTTTGAGATTCACAGCAGGCCCAGTTCACTTTCTTGTCTGAGCAATTGAATTGACAATGCCTACCTCATCTAGAAACACATCTTCTAAGATTGGCCCAATAAATATAATTAAAGTTAATTCATCTATTCTGACTGTCCTACTGTACAAAGAACCGGTCAACTTATTTCTCCAATCAGATGGAGAGCTCAAAAGAAAGTACAATAACGTATTTCTCTATATCTCCATAACTACATGCCTAAATCAAATCAAATTAAGGACACACACACAAATTGTAGAACCTACTAAAACAAACAAACAAACAAAAACAGCTAGTTTGTCATGGGAATTGAGAACAAAAAAAGCCCGAATCACAAATCTGTGCCCACATGTCTCTGGCAGTCCAGACTCCATCCAAAGCCTCCATCTCATCCTTTTAGCCTTGATCGCATCAAATGTATGTAATTTTGTTTTTTTAGGCAACCATATTTCTGAATATAAGAATATGAGAATTATATTCCCACTTTGACAGCTGGAGTGACAGAATGATTTTAGTCTGTAGAAGAACAAGTAAGTCAGTTACTTTCCTGTTAGAAAACATTTTTCAAAGTCTACAAAAAACACTTTTAAGAGTCTTTTCCCATGGTATTTCCCACGCCACACCACTGGTAATAGGTAGCATCACAAAAGACAAAACAAACAGAAAAAGAGATGCTGTGCAAATATTAACTCAAGAGTACACATAAAAATAAGCTTAAAAAATTAAAAAAATTAAAAAAAATTAAAAAAATTAAAAAAAAATTAAAATAATGCATCGAAATATATTATTGAACCTCCTAGAATCATCTCCCAGCCACCAAAGGAGGGATGGAAGTATATAAGCGGTCAGAGAGGAAGATACCAAATTTAAGGATGGCCTCACTCACGGCAGAGCTGGCCTTTTTCACTTTTCTTTCAGAAAAAGAGTGGTATGCATCATATTTTACAAAGGCCACCTAAATTTTGTAATGGCTATCAAATAAAATTGTTCAATAGGGAATAATATTTAATTGCACTATTCAATATGCTAGCCACTGACTACATATATTAAATTTAAATTCAAACTAAAACTAAAAATGCAGTTTCTCTGTTGCACTAGCAACATTTCAAATGATCAACAGCCACGCGTGGCTAGAAGCTACTGAACAGAGGTACATTCCCATCACTGTAGAGTTCTACTAGAAAGGACTACTCCATTGTCTCCACTGACGAACAGTCACAGAGGAGCCATGGATCAGGAGAGACTAAAGTCATGTGAGAAGGTACAGGCCAGCTAAAATTGCACACAAGTTCATGCACATGCATGCACACACACACACACACACACCATGGTGTGTGCTGTGCTGATTCAATATCATACAGTGATGCTTAATGTGCTACTGCGTGTATAATGTGTGTGTGTTTAGTATGTCCTAACTTCTAGACGTTTTAAAGTGCTACCATGAATAGCTCATTAATCCCTTCAAAATCCTTATTAGGTAGGTAACAATCTCCTAGCGTATCTTTTTCACATTTTCATGCCGGAGTTAATCTAAATGGCAATGCATAGATGAGAAATGGTCGCTACAGAGAATCATCTCCGATCACTTCCTTGACCTCTTTTAATATTACTACATTCTTAGTTTTGTCTCTATGAAAGAGCACGGCAGTCTGAGTATTTTCCACGTACCACTTCCAGGTAGAAAAGTCAGGTAATGGCAGGTCATCAATCTCACCACAGCAAATAGAAAAAGTAAATACCATTTCAGAGTTTAAAAGACATCAGAAAGCTGTGACTACAAAGAGAACCAGATGAACGAACACCTCAGTAAAGAGAGAGCCCTTCGTAGGTGAGCTAAGAGCTCTGGCTACTTTCTTTTCTAAGTACATTTTTGGAGTCTAAGCAAGGACTAAGGATTAAGTGTATCAAAGGGAGGAAATCTTTACTAGGAAAAAGGAGAAAATAGTGGAGTTTGTGATATCTGCCACAGATGTCAACATCAATTAAAACAATAGTGCTAGCGAAGCACCGAAAGATTTTGCCATAAGACCATAAGTGAGTTATAGGGTGGCTTAGTAGTCTGGGGAGCTGAAATGAAATTCGAAGTGAGATCTTCTACAGTCTTGCAGTGCTTAGATGACAACAACTTGTGAGAGGACAGTAGCAAACATATGAGGTTTTATATTTGAGACATTAGAAATTAGAGATATATTCTACCTACTGAAAGCTGTAATCCAACCGTTAACCTACACAAAGAGTGATTGGATTGAAATCATTAGCTTCTCTCCAGATTTTCTTATAAAGTTGAAACTTTATTCAGTAGAAAATGATATCAGTATTTTCTTTTTATACCGAATTTTACGTATAAAATTAAAACTATCTGAAGAGCCAGGAGGCAGAAGAATATGTTCAATCACCATGAAAAAAAATTGGAACAGTCTCAGATTATAGAGATACTAGATTTAGCAAACAATATTACTAAAATTCACAAAACTTTATTATTACATAATACTCCTGACCAAAAAAAAAAAAAGAGGAACATTTTTCAAAATTTTCAAAATAGAAAACTTCAGAGTGATAAAATCCAAAAAGGAAATAGAATGAACATCCTAAAATTTAAAATAAAATGTCTGGAATTAATAACTCCTTGAGTGGGTATAAGAACAGAGTAGCATGATTAATGAACTTCAAGACAGATTGGTAAAAATACTTAAAAAACCACAAGTAATTGTGAAAACAAAACAATATGATAAGCATGTGGGACAGGCAAAGATCAAAAAATATGTTGAATTATATTTCTGAAATATAAGCTAGTAAAAGGATGAAGAAGTAATATTTGTTAAGTAAAATTATAGCTGAAAACTTACAAAAACTATGACATTAATTTACATATTAAATAAACTCAATAAACTCATGTTAGATAAACACAAAGGAAATCATACCTAATTCAAACTTTCGTAATCCATAGAAAAATAAAAAGTCATAATAGCAGACATAAAGACATAATTTCATATGATAAGCAGTAAGACATATGACTGGCTTTTAACCAGAAACTATAAATATTAAAAGACAATGGAATATTTCAAAAGACAATAAGCAAACATTAAAAAAAAAACACACCCAGAAACTAGTCACATATTCAGTGCAAATGTTCTTCATAAAGTAAGACAAAATAAAAATATTTTCTGATAAAAGCTTATATAACTAGATGCCATCAGTCCTCTATAAGAAACATAAAAGGACTTTGTTTAGGCTGAGTTTCCAGAATCAAGCCCAGTACTAAAGGAAACATCAATTACATGGACATATATAGAAGAATCATGATTGTTAATGCAAAACTAATAACAATGGACACAGGCTTCATGGCATGCAGAAAAGCTGTATGTTAACACTAGTGTACAGGTCACGGGAATGGACTAAATGAAGTTAATCTTGGATAAATCCCTTGCATTATTTGAAAAGTGTTAAAAGTATTAATTTAAGTAGACTCACACATCACATTGTCCTTATGTTCTCTTAAATTGGAATATATTTTTAAGGTCAACTGGCATGTTTTTTCTGAAGTAAAATATATTTTCAGCTTCATGACTGTATACATTGGAACACTAAGCCCACGTCTATGGGTTGGTCTCATTTCCAAGCAAAAGAGTCTGTCAGAACAAAATAAAGCACCAAGAAAAAAAGTTAAGCCTTAAAAATAACACCCAGAGTCTTGTCTGCATTTTTTCAGGAAGGAGGGACTGTCACAGAGGCAAATACCATGGATAGCAAGGATATTTTTGACTTTTGGCAAGAGGTTTCAGACTTATTTTAACTCATATGAAACCAGCATCTTAACCAGCCCTGACAGGCAGCTCAGCAGAACTGAAGAACTCTGCACTAATCTCACTCTCTTTGCTTATTCTGAGGAATACAGAGGTGTTACCTGCTGGCTTACTCTGTCCTACCCTCTGATCTGATCTGGAATCTGTGTCTATAGGTTTCTATTTTCATAGAGTGGCAACTCTTTTCTCAGAAAGTCATGAGATCTGAATGAACATTTTAAAAACAGTAGAAAAAATAAAAGCAGTTGTGGGGGATTTTTTTCATCTAGGTAGAACTTTGCAAAGAGGGTCTTGGAAACTCAGGATATGAGCCTGATAGGACAGACACCAGAATGTCACTGAAGAGATATCACAAAGTAAACCAGAAACATAGATCCTATTGACAAATGAAAACTCTAGAGTTGGCAAAGAGAGAATCTGAGTATATCAGAGCAACATGCTGAGTGAAGGGAGAACCTCAGCCTTGAAATCTCCTGAAAAAGACTTAAGGTCTTTTTAGAAGCACATGTTTTCTCCTGGGCTGTTATTCACATAACTCAGAGCATTAATTCCTTGGTCATTAACTTGTATCTGTTATTCCTTATTGACCTTATTGCTTTGATATCATCTCATTTGATGATATCAAATGAGTCGTTTTTATTCCCATGTTCTGCTTTCTCAGAGCACATGCATATCCTTGGGCGCCCTGGTCTGGGAAAGAAGGGGTAGATAAAGCTGATAAAAGCTGGGGTCAAAGTGAGTAAGCAGAATGAGTAAGTACCTTGATTAATTAAGTGAAGGGTTAATTCTTTCAACCAAGGGCATAAAGTTAAATTCCCATGATGATTTCCCTGTAAGTGAAAAATTGTATAAACGTAGACGATAGCATTGTGTGTTCTCTCTTTGTTGTCATTTGGCCTGGCATATATAGAGGAAGGCAGGGTACAATTTACCATATAAAGTGTATCACCGTATGTTACTATAGGCTAAGGCCTGGAGAAAAAAAAAAAAAAAGCTTAATAAGAGCAAGGTAATAGAATAGAGAGTATGGGGCTCTGAAATCAATGATTCTAGTTCTGAATTACAGCCTTCCACTTAACAGCTTTGTAAAAAGGAGCCAATTTATTTCTCTATTCTGAGCTACAGATTCTTCAGTAAACTGCAGGTAATATTAATATTAAAACTGAAGATATTAATGAAGATATTTGTGAATGTGCTGCATAAACTATATATTATAGTATGTTTGGTTTATAAAAGAACAGGTATTGTTAAAATTTTAGAGAGATGTATCTTTCTGATGTCAGCAAAGGAGGTCTTAGTACCTTTCCTTGAACCCTACAGACCTACCTCAATGTAGAAATGCTTATCTTTCACATTTTCTTAGGTTAAGCAAATGTTTTATAACACTTTACAAGACTTGTCTAGACACAAACACATAAGCAAACAAGCAAAGAAATCTTAGAAAAATTGCCTTGAACTTATAATGAGAAGAAAAAGTTCTTATAGAGATGGAAGCTTTGCTTTTTGGTCAACACAAATGATACTCAGACACTTTAAGATTTGAAGAACAGGTAATTTTACCATGAAATGTGAGCAAAAACTACTGTCCTATTTTCAGACAATTTTCCTTTTCTTCACAGAATGAGGGACAGACCAAGAAATAATATCACAGATTTTATCACGCTGAATTCTGCTTTCACCCATGGGACCGCACTAATTTTGTTTCCTTTAAGGGCTTCCCTAGTATCCCCTTCTCTTCTTTTGTTCCTTTTCCTGATGTATTTTGCCATGGGAAAGCAGCTGATCTTGCTGACTATAGATATAGCTGACTTCAGCAGGAGTTTTAAAAAATCAGCATAGAGAAAAATTGGAGAGAAAAAGAGGAAAAAAAGTTTTGGCTTTTTAAAAAATGATCGTTCTTTTCCTTCCTGTTTAGGTGAACTTGGGGAATTCCTGGCAGCTCATTGTGGAGGACTATGTCCAGTTGAATTTTAAAATTTCAGGTGATTGGCCTCTAACAATTCCTTCTGGGAAATCATCCACATAAGGGAGCTAAATGTTAGGAAGTCTTCATTGTTACAATATTTCTGTGTTAAATTTCTTTTCTTAATTTTTTCCCAACTTTGCCAAAAAAATTAATTTTTTTTAAATGAGAAAAAGAAATTAAGAGGTGGGACTGTGTCAATTGAGAGGGACATTTAAGAGTAGGCAGCAGCAGAATATCTTTAAAGTAAACAAGAGGAATACAAGAGGAAAAATGAACAGTGATTATGAATAAGAACTAATCTGAGGAGAAAGTAGTGATCTAGGTCAATAGCAAATTCCCTCCCTTTTTCTGGGCTCTTCCTGAGCTGAAATGTGCCTCCAAATATTGATTTCAGTAATCTCTATTGATGTGGTCAATTCTCAAGTATTTGATGTCAAATTGATATTTAATTCATTAAAAATATCGATTGTTGTCCATGTTATCCACATAACCAAAGTTTGAACGAAAGCCTAGTGGGAGGGCTGCTGGAGCAAGTAAACCAAGAAAGTGGTTTGACTTTGCTCCACATTGTAAAATAGCTGTGGCTTTTCCGTCGACTCCCATTACTTCCTTTCTCTCTCTTCTGCCTCCCTCCATGGCTTTCAGTTTCGAACCTGGGATCCCTAGAGAAATGCATTTCTGTGAGTACAAGAGGGCGGACAGGCAGCCCACAGAATATTCACCTAGAATCTCCAGAGTCAAAAGATCTTCCCTCCTCCTGTGTGTCAAAGTAGTCAACAGCAGAAATTCTAGGTAAATAAGTTTAAAGCACTACATGCAATTTTGGAGGTCTTTTGGGAGATGGATTCCAAAAGAGGAGGGACATCATCAGTATTACTTGCTTCGTGTCATAAGACTGCCATAGTCCTTACTCTTTAGCAGTTATAATTCAACACATTCACACAAGCAAACATGTCATTTCAAATAGACTGTAAACTCTGAGAGAACAGGAACCTTTCTATCTTTCATTTACCATTCTCTCTCTGGTACCTAGATTAGCAGTTGGCACGTAGTGGCTACGTTACACACTTTTGCTAAAGGACTGTGTATGTTGAAAACAGACTCATCATAACACTGTATTAGACTCTGAAAATGACCAAGTGAAAACTATTCAAATTCAGAGACCTGTGGACAGTTTTTCCGAACTATTAGGACTGTCACCACCTACCTGCTCTATGATAAATTTAAAAAAAAAATCTAAGTGAAAGATTTGTTGCATTTTTTAATCAACAAACATGAACTAAGAGTCTCACAAATGCCTTCTAATGGGTTCTGAATTTTGTAATAGCCCCTGTTTAGAAACACACCCCCTATGTGCACAAAATACACCCCTTAATAATCTAATAATTACTCTTTCCAGGTCATTCTTCCTATTTTTCTCCTTGGGCTTTCCCTGGCTTCTCAGCATGAGGTTTTATGTGTATGTATACAGAAATGCACACACACACACATATATATGTATTTTAGGAAATGCAAACGCACCAAGCAGCAATGTACACCTTTGTTTATATTTCTTTCTCTGCAGCTTGAGCACCATTAGATACTACTTATGTTAATACTTAAGAATAATAACCGTAGCAAATTAAGAGGTCCTCAGATTACATTTCCCCTTATAGAACAAATTTCTAACCGTAATGTTTAAATTCAACTTTACTTTTGAATTACAAGAGTGAAGAGATTTCCTGGTCTTACATGGGTAACATTCTTCAATCATTCAGCAGTTGCATCACTCAAAGTCACGAGTAAATGGAATAAGTGAAAGAGAGAATCCAATGGTTTTGTGTCACTGTAATGAATGAATGATATGACTCCTTTTGAGTGAAAAGACACTGTTCCTGAGGCATATAGGAGACAGTTCCAACAGAGGTGAGACCTATAAACACTAGGAAAACATACGAGCCTGGAAAACAAATGGGATTGTAACTATTATTTTGTTAAGGTTAAGGTGGTGAAATTTCTCATACAAACTAGGAGAGAGGTAAAGACACATGGAAGCAGAATCAGAAGCCTATGTTTGCAACTTTTTTAAATGTTTGAGTTGAATGTAAATTGACAGTGGATAACACAAATGCTTAAACTGAATTGCCAAGTTCAAGACCCAATAGGCCCTAGAGGAAGTGACCTAAAAGAGAGAGAGAGGTAGTCTGGTTCCAGGTAACCTGAGCGAACTGAAACGTCTCACCTCCTACGTGACGTCCTCCTCCACTACTTCCTTCCCAAATGCCTGAAGTTTCTTCTCTCTTGAAGTCTACTTGCTCTGTCAGTTTTACTCAAAAGGTCCTGAGGTTTTGTCAATTTGTATAACTGTAGTGGATGAAATAATATCACTGGGAACTAATGAAACTAAAACTTTTGTTCCTAAATTTGTAGTTGTAATTTTATGATCTTGTTTAAAATATGGGTGTCCAAATTTCACAAGCTTTAGACCTCAAACCTGGATTTCTCTGCCCTATTTCCACCTAGAAGTTTTTTTTTTTTTTTTTCCTCATAGCAACTGCAGGGAACACAAAAATGTACCAGTGAAAGTGTCTCTATCTTCCTTCTCTACTTTCTAGCTTCCGACTCTAATACCCTTGGAAAGGACACACGGAGAACGTAGGTGGAAGAATTCTCATCTCCTTAGCGTGGTTTTACCTTTAAATATAGAATTGAGAGCACAAATGTTAGAATTCTTTAGAGAGTGTAAAGGGTTAATATCTTTTCAGTTCAATAAATCAAGATAGGACTGCAGGACCATACTCTTCGAGGGAAAGAGGTAGAAAAATTAGATGATGAAGCAAATCTAAAAGGCAGCAGAAACACAAACAGATGATTGACCAGCCAAGGTTACTAAGATGTTTTACATGGGCATTAGAGCAAAACATACTAAATTACTGGCCTTGTCCCTTAGTAGTCAGCAAAATTTAAAATGGATTTTTTGTTTGGTTGTTTGATTTCTGTTTAAAATAAATACTTGACAAAAGAGCTAACGAAATGTGTAAAACCACTGACAGCACCAAGATAGGAAACTGAAGGTAAAAACCATCAATTTTAAGTAATTAGATAGCTCTCCGAGTTCCCAGTGAAATGCTGTGATCTTTAATGCTGAGAGCAGAATATTTTCAAAACTTTTCAACTTGTCAAAAATTGTAGCTATAAATTCAAAAGAGGTACTTATTGCAGGCCAGTTTCTGAGTTCTGAAATTATGAGTCTGTCACCCAACTACCATTTGACCCCATTCACCTTAATTTGAGGTACTTATTTATCAAATAATACCGAATCACCAAAGAGTAACTTATCCAATGGTAAATACTTGGCTGGAAAAGCAACCTGTATCCCCACCATTCACACAATATCCATACACTTAATCTTCCCATATTTTTGCATTTTTCTTTCCAAAATAATATAGAAAGTTTTTTGAGCTTGTATTTTCTAATTTTCCCATAAATTTAAAATATCTGTGACAAAAGTAGGCATTTTTTATTGCCCTGAAAAGATTAATTCAATTTAATAAATATCTATTGTACACAAATTACCTTGTGATCTCTTTTGTATTTCTCTATTAATTAATATGTATCTCTTGTAATGTTAACTCTTTAACATACTTATACTTTATCCTCTCAGCAAGAGGAATTTTCTAAAAATAACTATTAAGTGCATGTGAAAGTCACGCATTGTCAGAGTTGTTGAGTTGCATACGTCTCAATGTCCTCAGAGAGGATCCCAGTAAAGGATCCATGCCACGGAAATGTTAACATGACAATTTACTTATATTTCATACATTTATTCTCAGAGGTAAATTTGAGGTTGTGTATATAAATAGAGTAGGGACTGTATTTTTCTCATCTTTATTTCTCCAGTATCCAAACAGTTCTCTAGTGCCTGATAGAGGGAATAATCAGTAAGGAATTTTGTCTTTTTTGTTTTTTTGGACATTAAGAGGGCTAACTCATTATCCATACAGAATGCAGTGAGAGATCTAAAAGAATACAGATTATAAACCATGGCCTGATGGAGGTAGTGTCTACTCATAATGTGAACGATTCAAGACACTGAATAGAGTCTTAATAAGTGTTTTTGGTTAACTTTCTGCCTGGCAGAACTACATCCATTATTTAATGTCATTATCTTTCTAATACTTTAATTTTCAGTTTTTCTATGATGTGCTAGGTGTTTTGTTTTTATTTATTCTGTTTGTAGTGTTCTAAGATTTCTGAATCTGTGAGTTAATGTCTTTCATCAAATGAAGAATATTCTTAATCATCATCTCCTGATATAGTTTTTCTGCCACATTTTCTCTTTTGCTTTTGTGACTATAATTACATGTATGGTAAAATGTTTTCTATTTCCCAAAGTTCTATTATGATGTTCTTTTTCCTGTCTCTCTTTGAATCATTTTTAAATTCATCTTTGCTTTCACTTATCTCTATTTTTGCTGTGTACAATCTGCTTTTAAATATATCCAATGATTTTTTAATTTCAAATGTTTTTTCATTTTAGAATTCCTATTTAAGTTTACATTTATTTAGTTATATTTTCCTCTATATTATTCAACATTTTTAAATCCGTGTATGCTAATTCCAGTGGTTGACTCATGTGCAACTATTGACTTCTTTTCTCTATTATGGGTCATATCTTGCCATTCTTATCCATGTCTACTTTTAAAGTTATCTATCAGATTCTGTATGGGATACCTTAAAGATATTCTTTCTACACTGTGTCTGTATATATGTGTGTGTGTGTATATTTACATATCGCATATATATCTGTGTGTATATATGTATACATACTGTATATATACATAAATATATATATTTGTGTTCTGTATGTGCATGTGTGCATGTCTTAAGGCAATCAAATTATTAGATAATTTTGATTGTCAAGGACTTGGTTTTGGCTGTTAGTTTTCTCCTTTCTACTAAGTCACAGTCTTTACTATTATGATGTGGACTTTATTCCTAGGATGATAGTGCCTTTCTAGGATCACAACTGAATGGTTGTGTTATTCTTCTAGTTATTTTCACTCTAACTAGTTCAAAAATCCACCCTATCCCCAAGTCTCTGAAACATCTGAAATCTTTGTTCAACTCTAAACCCCTTATGTATTTTCTGCTAGACCCTGTGCAATATTATACTGTCCACAGGCTACCTGGGATTTAGCTGAGAACAAAAAGGGTAACTCTAAGAAAATTTCTGATACTTCTTCTCTGAGGCACCTTGCCTTGCAAATTGCAGCTACTTTATCAGCCCTGAACTCTGTTTCTTCCATGCAGTGAAACTTCAGCTTTTTTGGGGATAATTTTCTGCACATTTGGGAAATGTCCCAAGGCAGAAATCTGGGTTGAATATGGAACTTATCTAATGAGCTTCTTTTCTCTCAAGGTTCGATGCCCTAATCCAACCATTGCCTAATGTCTTAATCAATTCGTGACCTTGGCAAATTCTATAATTGCTTATGATGTAAGGGAGAGTCTTATATCAACTCTATCATAATCAGAATTGGAAGTTGCACAATAGATTAGTAAAATATTTGTGTGCTCTTTTGAATCTTTTCTAGGACTTTGAGCTTCTTGAGAACATCTCCAATATCTACTTTGGTTCCTAGTTTATGGTAAATATTTGATATGCATTTGACAAAAAAAAAAAAATGAACAAATGAATGAGTGATGAATTTACTAAATGAGGGGAAAAAAACTATTGACTCATCTGAGATGATTGCTTCGAGTCATGAAGTATCCTCCTACTGATACCTAAAATGTCTCCAGTACAACAGAGCATCATAAATTTGAAAAGCACTGAAGGCCAGAAATCTAGAGCAATGTATGTTCACATCTTTATTCTACTACTGGCTAGTTTGTGATCTTGCTAAAGTTAATCTCCCTGAGTTCCAGGTTCAAGTCTAAAAAACAAGATCTAAAACTGACCTATGGTAAAGCTCATATTATAATGCCTGCCTATAATGTAGTTCAAAAATAGCTTGCTTTATTTCAGCAGCTACAAATAATGACAAGGTGATAGAATCATCTGCACAGATTTTCAAAACATTTTGTGCAGAATATAGCCAAAGCTATATTCCCATTATGGTCTGGAATTAGTGTGTTTTCATGAAAGTTCGCAGGTAATTCTAACATTCAAAGTGATAAATTAGTACCAGAGAAGGCATTATAATGTCTTAGTAAGTAGTTTCTTATATAGTGGCTTTCTGTCAGTAAAGATATATAGAGCTTGAACAAGGATATTTAATATCTTAATAGAGTTTTATTTTAAGGAAATAAGCAATGCTATTTTTCATACTGTAAATTACAGATAATTTGTTTACATTGATATTATAATATAGACTTTATCATTAAATATTAGTAAATCTTGAGGAGAAAGTGGGAAAGATATACTGAAATGTTAGGAGAGTTGGTCATTTGTAGGAAGTGTTCTATAGAATGAGTTAAAAGAAAACTGTAGGTGTCTACACCAGTCTCTTGTACTTGACCAAACAATTAGCCAGAGTTCTAAGACACTGATGGTTTGATAGGAAAAGGAACAGGCTCGAAAAATGACTGCCACCCAGGAGAAGGCAAAATAGGAGGAAGGACCCCAAATGAGTGAGTAGAGATGAGGTAGGAATGTGAGCTGAATGAGAGCAAAGAGATCTGTAAATATGTAATAAACCCTTTTGTAGAATTCACAGTGTCCTTTTATGGTGTGATGTGAGTGTAGTTCACAGGAATGACAGCCTGGTTTCCATTTAGAGTGTTAGTACTAACCATCATGGATTGATGGTGATCTAAAAGGGAAGGAAGATGTTCTGAATCATGGGAATACCATTAGAATCAAATAAGCTTATAATTGGGAATACAGTTTATAGATAAGTATGAAGTGAAAGTTTCTATGAGAGAGGGTCGTTAATGAGACCCCAATTAATGGATGAAATGGGAGAGGACAACGCACTCTACAATGCAGCCCAGGGAGAGATGGCAAAGCCATCTTTTTGGGGAGAATTAAGAGAAAATATTTCCCAATTACTCCTATTAGACAGTCTTTCTCTTATCCAGAGATCAAGAAACTGACTCACAAGATCTGTGGGCCAGGTAAGGTGAGACCCCAAAACTATCTCGGTAAGGTCAGAACAATCAGAGGGAGCTAAGGCCAGCGTGACATGGAATGACTGTCAAATTGTCATGTCATCTGGGATTTTTCATTTCCACAAATGAGAGGGTACAGAAGAGATGCATTTCTTATAGCTCCCAAGCAATTCAAAAATAAAGATAACATTAGATTTGGTTCAAGGTAGTGGACAACTGAGCAATTATAGAAATAACGTGATTTCAGATTTCAATTCTCTATTCTTTTATTCATCTCATAATTCCTATGGTTCTGAGGTCATTTCCCCCCTCCATCTCCCATCTGCTTTTTCTCCCTTAACCTGCAAAATAGCAAAAATAAAAATGCAGGTTTGATAGCCAAAGTTTTCTTGTGTGTTCCGAAGACTCCTAGATGTCCATCTACTTCAAATGTCCAAACCTTCTAGATACAGGACTCATTAACTTATGCTCCTACATCATCTAACTAAACAGAGCTTCTCTAAAACTTATGCCATAAAATAGGAATATTCTCTCCACTTTTGTCACATACTCACGCACCCTACACACACACAATCATCTGCTTTCGTGAACTCCATATTTTTAAGGCCTCTGAGGCATTGACAGAACTCCAGGTGTCTTTGGCCTAGACCACTCGGCTTACCAGGAGGGGCTCGGCAAGAGGCCATTTAATAAGAAGAATGTATTTTCTAGTGATTTATCACTTCTATAAAATTAGAGAAACACAATACTGCAGAAGCTAATGATTTATTAAGAAGCCTTTTAAGCAGTAAAACCCCTCTCTTCCCATTCTCTGGGCAGTAGTGGCAATGTTCAGATCTCAGGGAACTAGAAAGCTGCCATTTACAGAAGTGACACCTTTCTAAAAAACAGTTCTATTTGCTAAAGCCACATTGGGAGGCCTTGGGAAGGACCAACAACCTCAGTTTCATTTGGAAGTGATGACTCTCTCAGCCCTAATGGAGCAGAATGTACTAGATGAACAGGCATAGATTCAGTGACAGAGAAATGCCTCTTTAGAGTAACAGGGTCAGTTAATTTTTTACCTGTCATCTCCAAAACCACCTTTCTTTGTCCTATTTTGTGATAGCTGAACACTGCAGAATACATATTTATTTTTTTAAACAAAGAGTACCTGCGTTAACCTTCAACCAGCTTCTCTGAATGTTTCACAACTTATATAATCAAAAATAACCACAAAAACCAACCACAAGATTAACATTCATAGAATCTTATTGAGTAATCTGCATGCCGTATTCACATTTTGCACAAAGGCAAAGATTCTAAAAATGAAGTGGAGAGACTCTGAAGGTCACTTTTTCTCTACCACAATTACCCCTCTCCTGAATGTTTGACTTACGTGAAAAATAGACAAGAAAGGTCACATATATGATTAAGAGTAACACCTCCAGCTGCTATGATTATATTTATTTCTTATAGCAGCAATCAACATTTAGTTACAACTGTATATGGAGACTAACACATCTGTCATAGCATAGCAATAATTTATTTTGATCATTAACAATTCTTAAGCCATTCATCATAGTAGTGTTAATTTATTTGGCTCCTTTGAGTCAAGGCACCCAGAGGTAATATGTCACTCCCTGGAATCTCTCTGCTATATTTTGTGTCAATAGAAATTTATTCCTTAGCTTAAAACTAAAATATTACTTAAGAGTGTTTATTCTGTTAAAAACTACTAAATTAGGAAAGGGGAATTGTCTTGATTACCCTTTCTGAAATTCTCATTGCTGATTTTTAAAAAATATTTTCAAGTGACAAAATATTTTAGCCATCCAACATTTACTGCATAACAGATGGTGCTCAAATTTTTCCAGTAGGCATTTACTGTTTCATTAAATAGCATGCAGGTAAGGCCAATTGACACCATATTTTAGCATAAGATTAACACATTTTCTTAAACACATGAACATTTACATTTTGACTGACTTAGCAAAAAAAAAAAAAAAAAAACGGTTTCAAATAAGAATATATGGTTTGACCCACACTGAACAGCAGTTAGTTTTTCTTTGCTTTATTAGAGAAACAGTAGTTAACCTATGCCTCGAATCCTACATAATCAGCACTTATATTCTAGCATCACTGGGCCACTGAGTTACTGACTTATAGGAGAGATCAAAACATTTTCAACTGCTTCCCTGAAATAAAAGAACAATGCAAATGATATAAGGATAATCTTTGCCAGAAAATAATCTGCAAAGCATTTCTATATTTATGTTTCAACTCAACCTATTGTTTCTTGAACGTTCTAAATTCTCTCCTACCTCATGACCTCTAAATGTGCCTTTTACTTAACCTGGAAAGTTGTCTCTTTAGGCCTTAACATGTCTCTCACTCACACTTTACTCAAGTTTCTGTTTAAATATCACCTCTTCAAATCCCATCATCTCTTTTACCTTAAAGCACATTGTTTACATTCCTTACCTTATTTTTCTTTACTTTTTTCTTCATAGATCACTCCCAATAGAATTTAAGAGTGGTGCCCTTGTCTTTTAGTTCTGTCTTTACTTACACCTAGAAATGTGCCTAGTAATGTAAAGGGGGTTCAAAAATTATTAAATGTAAAATTAGTAAATAAATTTGAGTTTCAAAGAAACACGAGAACCCTTCAGCAGGGACTTCATTTCACAAATGAAGTACCCAAGTCTCAGAGACTTTTCTGTGACAGAGGAAACGTCACACAGTAAGTTGTAGTGTGAGGACTGAAACAGGATAAAATAATAATGGCATACTGCTCTATATTTATAAACTAATGATCACATAAAATGTATTACTGATGCATCACAAAAACTCTGGAAGGAAGCAATAAAGCAGAGTGGTCAGAATAGGATCTTTACAGTTGAAAAAAGCTGGGTTTAAACATTGTGTGAACCAATCTTGTGACCATATATTAGTTATCTAATTTATCTGAGCTTCACTGTCATTTCCTTTATGATTAGAATTCAAAACATTCACCTTATAAAATTTTTATGAGCACTAAGTTCACTAATGAATATCAAACAATTAGCTTCAAGTGGCTACCATGGCAAAAACTGGGGAAGTTTAGCTATTATTATTATCTTATAGTACACATGAGAGAAACCATGTCCATCTTCTCTCTCAGAAGCCATGACAGATCTAACAAATCATGGAGAAAACTGAAGCCAAAACTTAACATCAGAGACCTCGCATTTGAGTGACACATAGAAGCCAGATGACATCCCTTTCCAAAGTAAGAGAAAATTGCAAAAGCCATCTGTACCTGACTCTCCACTGTCCTCCAAAAAAAGATGTCAATACATACATATAAAACACCTGTAGAACTGTCTACAATTTGAAACAAGGCCACAGAAGCCTATGTGAGGATTCTGTGAAAATTAGAATAAGATATTGTTTAGAAAATGTGTTCCCACTGGGAAGAGGACACTGTGGGGCAACAACCTGGCAAGCAAAATAAAATGCGCACAGAATATGGCAAATAGAAATTTAAATTTTAGCTCCTTCTAACCTCTACTTTTCGCATCTCCCAAGCCTAAACTTGGCCTGAGCTCCTCAATAACATTATAGTAGTTACACAGATAAAGGAACAAAATTCTAAACATTGCCACTAGTACATCCATTCTAGAAATGCATAAGAGGTATAACATAGTTTTCCTTGTTTGAGGATTTGTAGAATGATCACTGTGATGAGTGTTGGAACATGGAAAACCCAGTTACAAGGTTGAACACTATGAGAGAATAAAGGCTGCAGGCCTTTAAAATAAAATGAGAAGAAGTGACCCACCCAATAAGACAAAACAAATAAGTAGAGAAATGGGAAAGATATCTACAAGAAAGGTAAACATTCAGACTTAGATGACACTCAAGAAACAGGGACATTTCTCACAAGTGCTTATACAAGGACAAATGCAGAGTACAAGAGACTTGTCTCCTAAAAATAAAAGACTTGTCTCTCACACTTTTTTAGTGCATTTATTTTAGAAAATTTGTTATTTCTTTCCCTCTTTGAAATGCATGTAATTTTTTTTTTTTTTTTGTAAGCTGAATAAGCCTCTTGCCAGGTTTAACAACACAGAATGTTGTTCTCAAAGACTGGAACCATCCGCATGAAATGTAATCATAAAGGAAGAGAGTGCCCCTTTTTCTCAATTTCTAGAGGAGGGTACAAGCCTGAATTCAGCAGATGCTTCACCCTAAGTTGCAAAACTACCTCCTATCATAAATATATGAGAAGCTTATTTTTCCTTTGGTTAAATCCAATTAGCAAACCTGGATAGCCATCTCAATTACCAGGTGAACTATGTGTGACAAATGGTGCCATCAAATGCTCTTGAGGACTAGCTACTTTTTATCTTGAGAACATGTTTGTAATAGATGGTACCCACATGGCTAACTGAAAAGGTAAGATTTGTTCTGTCTTTGCAATCTCTTAGTGTAATGCTTGTGAAAGGCATCACATTCTGGTTTAATGTGTATTCAATAATAAATTTGTTTTCTTTCTATTCTACTTTTGTAGAGAAGTTTTCAGCATTGGGAAGAGATTTTGTTGTTAATTAGATTTCCTCAACACTTACCACTATAGACTAACCAACAAAGAATATTAATTTAATGAAAAAGGAGCTTAAGAGGAAATGATGACAGAAGCTGATGAAGAGAACAGTACTAAGATCAGAAATTCAGTACAAAGGCAGAACTGATAAATGAATTGGAAAAAAAAAAAAACCAGAACAAAATAGTTACCACTAAAAAACTGAATTTTTAGTATGGAGAAAAGTCTAAATATAACAAGAATACAGATAAGTACACAGATATCATAAAATTAGAAGTTAATTCAAAAATATATCCCCTGCTAAGAATATCTGAAATCTAGTGTCTGTGAGAAGAAATAGCTCAATAAAAGATTTTAAAATACAGTATTTCTCTAACATTTACTTGTAGAACC
>NW_011888870.1:2220154-2228161 GCF_000151845.1 Pteropus vampyrus
TTTTAAAAGCTATGTACGATTCTGTAATGTTGATATACCATCACTTATTTAGCTATTCCTTTATTTTTGGCAATTTCAGTTATTTCCTACTTTTATCTATTACAAGAAATGCTACAAGGAGCATAATTGTAAATAGTTTCTTGGGCAAAGGCTTAAATTTTTAAGTATAACAAACCTGTTAGTTCCAAGTCCCTCTACTCCCTTAAACATGCAATGGGAAAACTAAGCGTCATTGTCAGTAAGAACTATTTCAAAGAAAGTATGAAAGTAATGTTACCAAGATGGCAACATAGCTCATTCCTGACTTTTCTTTCCTTCACAAAACAACTAATGATTATATATTAAGAAATTGGACAACTGAGAAAGAAAAAAAAATTATTAGAAACATACAACTTAACTGAATCAGAAGGAAATAGAAAATCTCAATGGCATTTTTTATGCAAGTAGGAAAAAACTCTTAAAATGTATATGGAACCACACAAGACCCCAAATAGCAAGAGAAATCCTGAGACGAACAAAGCAGAAGGCATCATACTTCCTGATTTCAATCTATAATTTAAAGCTATAGTAATCAAAACAGTATGCTACTGGCATTAAAACAAAACAAAACAAAAAAGACAAACAGACCAATGGAACATAACTGAGAATCCAGAAATAAACTTATACATATGTAGTTAACTAAGGTCTGACAAGGGAGGCAAAAATACTCAATGGAGAGTCTATTCAATAAATGCTGGAATAATTGGATATTTAGATATAAAAGAATGAAACTAGACCCTTATCTTACACCAGTCACAAATATTAACTCAAAATGGATTAAAATCTTAATGTTAAACCTGAAATCATAAAACTCAAAGAAGAAAACATAGGTAAAGCTCTTTGGCATGATTTTTGGTAATGACTTTTTAGATATGACACTTAAAACACAACAACAAAATGAAAAATGAACAATTGGGACTATATCAAACTGAAAAGCTTCTGAACAGCAAAACAAATCATTAACAAAGTGAAAGACAACCTATAAAATGGGAAGAATATTTGCAAACCACATATCTGGTAAGGGGTTAAAATATAAAGTATATAACTCAATAGCAAAGAACAACCCAATTAAAAAAATGGACAAAGGGCCAGAACAGATATGTTTTCAAAGAAGATGCATAAAAAGCCAACAGGTACATGAAAAGTTGGCCAATATCACCAGTCATCAGGGAAATACAAACAAAGCTGCAATGAGATGTCATCCCAAACCTGTTAGAACAGCCGTTATCAAAAAAACAAGAGCTAACAAATGCTGGCATGGATGTAGAGAAAAGATAACCCTCATGCACTGTTGGTGGGATTGTAAAGTGGTACATACATTTTGGAAAACAGTGTGGAGGATCCTCAAAAAATTTAAAAAATAGAACTTCCATGCGGTCTAGCAATTCCCCTTCTAGGAATATATTTAAAACAAACAAACAGTAATTTGAAAATATATCTGCAATCCTGTGTTCACATGATAATAGCCAAGACATTGTAATGACTTAAGTGTTCACAGATGGATGAATGAATAAAGAAGTTGGGGTCTGTGTGTGTGTGTATATATGTACATACATCATATACATATGTATATATATGAAATATGCATGTATATTATGTATACAATGTATCCATGTGTATAAATTGGAATATGCACATTGGAATATTATTCAATCATTAAAAAATGAGGAAATCCTACCATTTGCAACATGAATGAAACTTGGATCATTAGGCTAGATAAAATAAGTCAGAGAAAGACAAATACCAAATGATCTCATACATGGAATGTTTAAAAAAATGAAATAAAAATAAATCTCATAGAAAAAGAGATTAGACTTGTGGTTACCAAAAGTGGAGGGTGATGGGGAGTTGGAAAAAGGTGGCCAAAGGTAAAAAGTTCTGGTTACGTGATAAATAAGTTCTAGGGATATAATGAACAACATGATAATTATAGCGGATACTGCTGTATAATTTATATGGAAGCTGAGAGTTAATTCTGAGTTCTCATCACAAGGAAAAATATTTTTCATAGTATCTATATGAGAACATGGATGTTAGCTGAACGTATCATAATCATTGCACAATATATGTAAATCAAGTCATGTCGTATGCCTTAAACTTATACAGTGAAATATATGAAATATTTCTCAAACTGGGGAATGAAAAAGAACTAATTTGACTCCTTTTTACAAGTTCCAGTCGCAATCATCATCATAGTATCTAGGTGTAAGTGTAATTTTTATTATACATGTCCAAATGATTTTGGATAGAGGCCCTTGCAAGGAGAATCCACATAAAGATGTAGAAGAACGGGGGCAATTTTAGTTGCATCTAAGATAAGGCAACGAAATAGTTGAAGGCAAGCAATGTATTCAAAGTCCAATCTGGTCATTTTTAAAGAATATGAGATTTTTTTTTTTTTTAACTAGGAAGTCACATTTGGGCATGACTGAGGAGACTCCCAGAATGCTCCTGGAGAGCCTCACATAAAGGATACTTGCTCTAGGCAGAGTGGAGCCACTACCTTTAAACTGTCTTCTCTATAGGAGGTCTTCAGCTGCTCTCCACTTAGGACCATTTCTATTTTTTCTTTTTTCTTTTTTTTGGCGAGGCTACCATTGGTTGACCTCACAGATTGCAAGGACCTTGTCAGTTTACAATCCCTTATTTTTTAATATTTTTTATGCCTACAGCACCTGGCCTTCCTAGGTGGTCTCCCATCCAAGTACTAACCAGGCTCAACCCTGCTTAGCTTCTCAGATCGGACAGGATCGGGCTTGTTCAGGGTGGCATGGCCGTAGACTTAAGACAATTTCTTGACCTTTATAACCACAGTAACTTCCAGTACCTTTTGTAACTGGAGGGCTCCACCACTCTGGGTGTAGAAGCACATCTCACCTTCCCTTCTTGAAAGTTTTCCCTAAGGGCTTTGAATGAGGCTTACAGTTGAGACTATTTCTGCTGTGTCCATCATCATTGGAGCCATTAGTAGTTTTTTATTCACATCAGGAAAGTGGGAAAAGCACCAAGTAGCTTAGGAAGCCACAAAGAAAGACTCTTGCTATGAAACTATTACCTGAGCATTATATTCACTTCTAAGGAGAAAAAAATCAATGAAAACCATGATCCATGACCATAAGTTGTCATTTGGCTAATAGAACATAATCAATAATGTAAAAATGTAACAGCCGTCAAGGTATGTGGAAGTGAGAGGTGCTTTAGGGCTCAGGTAACTGCAGACATAGTCCTCAGAAATACCCTGATTGAGGCAAGCTGTGCTCTACACATAGAGGATTTCTTTCTAGACACCAGAATTTTATTCAGCCTCTTATTCCTCTCCACATTCTCCACATGTAAGTTCTCCACATTCCTCAAGGCCCAATTTCCAACTAAACCTTTCTCCAGTTCATCTGAACAAAGATTATCTACCAGGACTTCAGTTTTTGGTCATGTGCTGCTTGCTTTTTGTATACATATCTCTCCTTTAAATTGTATGAGGGAAAGACTATAACCTTGTTTTACTTTTCAGAGATATTTATTTCATGTCTCCATATATAGGAGGAGGTGGAGAAGAATAAAACGAAATAAATGAGTGCACAAATATTTAATCAAAATGCACATCAGGAAACATCTTGCCTATGACGGTCTTTAAGTATGTAAGTGAAGGGAATTGTGGAAGACAAAGGCCATGGCCAAGATTTCTCTTACATAGTTAAGAAGTCTGTCCATTTTCTGAAACAATCACTGGGCTAATCTTATTCACTTCCCTTACATCAACTGCTCTGTTACAGACATAAGATAGATGTGCAGAAGCCCAAATCTAGTTTTTAGTTTTAGAATCTCCCAGGCTTGGAGGAGACCACCATTTTTTCCCTGTCCTGATCCACGCTCTCAAAATCTCCAGGTTATGAAAAATATTAGCTGTGCTTTTCTTCCTTTCCTACCATCTGATCTCTGCAGAGGTCAGCATCTTTTTACCTCTAGCGCTGTCCATATCTTCTCTCCCTGTCTTTAAAAATCTTTTAAAAAGATCCACTCATTGTTCTCTGCTTATCCTTTCTCCCTTTACCTGTTCTGTTTTCTTGCTCATGCCTTTGATTCTGTATTGCTCTCGTCGCCACAGGAAAATTAATTTTCCCACACACAAAAGTATCTAGAAACCAACCAAATAAAAGCCATGATACTGGTAAGGATGTCCAGATAAGAACAGGAGGTATCAGGAAAAGAGCCTTGATTTACTTCTTAATCAAGATCCCCTCCTACAAGCCTGAGGAAAGTGGAGGCCTGAGACCACTAGTTCTCCTCCTTGATTGCTACCAAGGAATCCACTCTGGGCGAAGGCTGCTTGCGTTTGAGGGCAGGTGTGGCTCCTGGTACCCATCTCTACTGTTCTTCAAAAACATTTCTCACCAACCAATTTTCTTTGGGGACAGATGAAAGGCACCCAACACCCTTCCTTGTGCATCCATCTGTTCACAATCAAAGAAAGATGCATCTAACTTGTATTATCCCTGACTTCACAAGGAACCTTAGCCAAAATGCTTATTAATAAACTGTGTAATCTCCAAATGCCCTAGATGACATTGCACTGAGAATATTACTTAAAATCATGCTTTAGGGGGGAAAAAACTTTATGTCTTCTTGGCTTCTTAAATTTTATCTTTATTGCATTTTGGCAGGGAACACTAAGTATAAATTGAATAAAATGAGACATCACACACTGAGTATTAATTACCACAATTTTAAGAAATCCTACAGCTTGGCCTTCTGAGCTGATCAATGGCAAACTGAAGTAGTAGGATTTTAAAAATTGCTTGCTAATTTTTCTCTGCTCTGAATGTGAGTTACATGTATGTTCCTTAGCTTTTACATTTTATTTGAATTCTATTAATGAGAGTAATTGTTGATCCAAATGAAGTAAAAACAGGATGGGAAGACATTGTACAGTAGATCAGATGATTCTAAAACAGAATCTGTTCAATGGCTCAGAGGCAAAAGATGTGGGAGTTAGAGATATGAATTCTTTGGCTTAAGAAGGAATTTATAGAGACAGAGATGCCACTCCTACTCTAAAGAAACAAAAAATCCTGAAAGTCACTGAACTGGGACATTTCTACAAGTTAAATTTCACACTAACTGGAGAGATAGTGGACCTCAGGAGACCAAAAGTAGTGACATAGAGCTGGGTGGCACTGAGTGAGGAAGTGTTTGGAGAGAACAGTATTATTCTGATAGACCCTGGGAAAGTCAGAGCAAAAACTTAGAAGACTATATATTATGTCTTAGATATCACGTTGTCTAGGAACAAATTTTTTACTCAACCATGAGGTCTTTGTATGGAGTGTACATCATTGTGAAGGGAATACTCTCCTCATAGAGTCTTTCCATGTTATCCAGATTGGTGGCTTCATTGTAGGAAAAAAGAATCACTAGCTAGTGTACCAATGGTGAAAGTGTTCATGGTATAGCCACAGTGGAGTTGGTGAAAAAAATGAGAGAATATAGGAGTATCTGAATGGTAGGAAGGAAGGAAGTTACCTACCCCTACCCCTACCCCTACCTCTCCCTCTCCCACACACACACACACACCCACATCCCCCCCCCACACACACACATCAGACTTGGGCATCACCACTTTGCAAGTAATCCACGATTGCTCACAATATTGAAAGGTTGAAAAGTATTCCCCTTGAGAGTAGGTGAAAGAAAAGAATATCTATTATCACAATTTTCTTTACTATTACACTGAGAGTACTAGTGAGTGAAATAAAACTAATATCCTATAAAGTTGAAAAGTATAAACAAAATTATAATTTGTAGAAAATAAGTCTGCTTATCTAGAAAATCCAAACTAATCTTCAGGCAAAGCATTGATATTAATTGGTCTATGTAACAAAGTCACACTTCATGGTTAATTAATTATTATACAACCTTTTTCTATATACAGAACTAAAAGAAATTATAAATTATAAATTATACTATTTACAATACCATTAGAGAAATTAATTATAAGTTAGCACTTACAAAAATATCTAAAATCAAACATCTAGAAATACAGTTACATATATAGAAACAAAAGATATGCAAGATTCATATGCTAAGAACTAAAAATATTACTAACAAAACTTTAAAAGACTGAAGTGAAAGTAGAAGTTCACGATTTTTTGACTGTTATGTGCAGATAAAAATTATCTCCAAATCAATCTGTAAATTTAATATATCCCATTTCGAATCCAAGCAGTCTGTGTGTTTGTGTAAGTCATTGTAGAAATTGACAAGTTATTTCTAAATTTCAAAGATCCCAGATCACCAGAGGCAATGTTGAACAAGCTAGCAAATATGCAGTGCCAAATAGCAATATTTGCTTCAAAGCTGTGGCAACGGGGATAGATATGAAGCCAAGGATACAGAATCTAGAAAGCACAAACACCTACCTATAAATTCACCTGGTATCACTGAAATGATGAACTGTAGTACAGCGGAGGAAAGATAATTTCAGATAGATATAAGTTAAAGAACATACTGCTAGAACCTTATTTCACTTCTTACTAAAAAATAAGTTCCAAATAGATGCCAGATCTAAATATGAATTAAAAAGTATTAAAAACTCTTAGAAAAAAACATGGGAGGATACGATTTTGATTGTAGAGTGGGTAAAGATCTTTGACGGGACATGAAAACTATAACAAGAAAGAAAACTAATAAATTTAAATCTACAAAACGAAAAATGTATGTTCCTTGCAAGACTTTTATAAGAGTGAAAGACAAACAACAGACTAGTAAAACATGCTGACAATAATATATATGACGCTATATTTAGAATATATGAAGAATATCCACAAATCAACAGGAAAAAGTCACACAACCCAATAGAAAAATAGACAAGACTTATTTCTTTACAGAAAGGATAACAAAATAACCAATACATTTACAAAGAGATATTCAACTTCTTTAGATATTGTGAAAGTGCAAATTTAAAAACAGGTATCCTTTAAATGAAGAGATTATACCAACTATTGGCTGTGAAATACCACTAAGAATGAATAAACCAGAGCCCTAATATACACTGCTGGTGAGTTAAGTTGGCACAGCCACTTTTGAATACTAATCAGGATTATCTAATAAAGCAGAACAATGGCATATGCTGAGGCCCATTAAGTCTACACTTAGACACATACACACCAGAAATGATAAGCAAAATACTGGAATATAGCAGCATTTGTTATAGAACACAAAAACAAAAACAAAACCCAGACCCAACTATCCACATGCCCATCAGCATTAGATTAGATAAATACATTGCAGTATATTCCCACAATGGCATTGTTTCATATCAACAGAATTACTAAATGGATATTAATAATTTTTAAGAAATAAGGCTAAGTAAATACTGTATATTTTCATTTTTATAAAGTACAAAACCAATACTATTCTTTGTTGTTAACTACAGGGACATAATAGAAACTGGAAAGGGAGAAAAAAGTTTGAGTTGATGATCATATCCTAGGGTCTGGTTGTAATTTATTAAGAGAAAATTCATGTGCATAGTTCCTTCTTTTGATTCTCACTTTATAAGTGATAAAACTAAGGTACAAAGAAACGTGCCCAAAGTAACTCAGCTAGGAAGTAACAGAATTAGGCTCAAAACCAAGTAATGTCTTCAGAATTCATGACTTGTACCACTCTGTCAAATAATTTAACATATAACTTCTTAAATATAAAAAAGCAAAGTAAAAGGCATCATTACAATAAATTTAACAAATTTTAAATCTAAAGAAAAGGTTATGAATATCTAGGAAAAAAAGTCTAATTTACTTCACTACAGCACTAAGAATATTAGAAGGGGCTTAATAGATTTCTGTTAATTGCTAACAGAAAATGATACAAAGATGAATAAAAATCTTCTCAAAATGTTTAAAACCGGCTGAGGCAGGTGTGCAAATACACAAATAGGTCAAAAGTGTTTGTGTACAAATCAGTGTGCGTGGC
>NW_011888870.1:2228211-2237863 GCF_000151845.1 Pteropus vampyrus
GTAACTCAGCTAGGAAGTAACAGAATTAGGCTCAAAACCAAGTAATGTCTTCAGAATTCATGACTTGTACCACTCTGTCAAATAATTTAACATATAACTTCTTAAATATAAAAAAGCAAAGTAAAAGGCATCATTACAATAAATTTAACAAATTTTAAATCTAAAGAAAAGGTTATGAATATCTAGGAAAAAAAGTCTAATTTACTTCACTACAGCACTAAGAATATTAGAAGGGGCTTAATAGATTTCTGTTAAATTAATTGCTAACAGAAAATGATACAAAGATGAATAAAAATCTTCTCAAAATGTTTAAAACCGGCTGAGGCAGGTGTGCAAATACACAAATAGGTCAAAAGTGTTTGTGTACAAATCAGTGTGCGTGGCGATAGAATTAGCGAAGTTCTGGAATCAGAATTAGATAAGATTCTCTTTTTCAGTTTTTTTTCACTGTGCTAATAGACATGAAATTTACCATCTTAACCATTTTAAAGTAAGCAGTTCAGTGGTATTATGTACATTTATATGCTGTGCAACTATCTCCACCATCCATCTCCAAAATTCTTTTCAGCAAAACTAGAACTCTATACCCATTAAACATTGTGTCTTTCTCCCAGATCCTGATGACTACCATTCTATTATTTGTCTCTATGGTTTGGACTACTCTAAGTACCTCGCCTAAGTGGTGGACTACTTATGGGACAGGGAACATGGGCACCTATTTACCTTGCAAGCACGTGAGGAACACACATTCCCCAGCAGTGCTAAGCAGTTTTGTTTGTCTACAAATGGGAGCTTGGGCAGTAACAGTGATAGCGGTGCCAGTACCTGCATCTAACAGAGATGCCATCGAAGTGTTGCAGCGTCCTAGCTACATCCGACATAATCACATAATAAATGACCCGAACAAATGACATAATAAACAATCCAGCCAATCGTTATTAGAAACTGTAAAAACCTAAGAGCCTTTAAAGTATTTATTTCCCCTTAAGTAAAAATAATCACATACTTTTCACCTTGTTGGTCCTACTCCATCTGAAGGTCAATGAGTCTAGCAAATAGGGAAACCATGACAGTCTCCCAGGTTTTGATACAGGAGAATCTTCAGAAAGAAGAACCCAGGAAACTGCCAGATAGAAGCCTATGCTGAGACATAGCACGGCTGATCTCCTAGTTTGTAGTGTATATGATCTCATCACTTCGTGGAATAGAAAAATTCACAATTTTCCATGTAACAAAAATTCGCCACATTCTTTTGCTTTGGTTTATCTAAAATATAAGGAGACCTCTTCTTTGGTATTCCAAAGAAGATCTGTGTGTCCTGCTGCTTAGAATCCTTTTTAAAGGTCTTTCTCTTTGCTTCCTTTTCTTATTGTTTTGAACATTTAGTACTTGCTCATAAGACACATTCTAATATTCTATTAGGCAGATTAGTTCCCAAGTGTTTTAAGTACTTCCCTTGTGATTTTGTTTTTGCTACTTTCTTTACCCATATAAGTTTTTGTATATTTGCATATATTTTAGAAAAATCCTCTTTGGATATAAACTCCTGATGCTTGAATTTTAGCAACAGTATTGAGTTATAGAAAGTGGAGGAATAATTTCAAAACTAGATGGATCTCAGAGATCCAACTGACAGTTTCAGGTGATCAATTAGAGAAGCTTTTAGAAGAAACATTTTAAGACCTTTTTTATTACACTCTGGCCAGTCAAAACTGGGCTTGAAGTGCTCCTTCTAATGGAGAACTTGAGAGGGAGATGAGTTTTTCACACCTGCAGGAGAGGGTTGATTCCACAACCATTCATGTAACTGGTTACACAGGGAGAGGCAGTGACTGTGGAAACAATTATACACCTGTTTTAATACAGTCAAATGGCTTTGTTCAATATTGGCTCATTGGAGGGAGAAACAGCTATTGGTGATAAAGTTATTTTAGACCAGCTGAACTGAGGGGACTTGAAGCATGTAATAGACAGCCCGCAATAGTGGAACTGTTGCCGGAGAATGACACATTTCTCATTTTGGCATGTGTTTTTGTTTTCTGAGATTGTGCCCTGTCCTATAAAAATAAATGGAATTTTAACTACAAGTACAGTATTGTAGTCATTGACATAATTTGGCACTGTAATGCCAATCACGGGATTAGAAGCACTGTGCAGCAGGAATAAAGAGAACCAGGTTTCTGTCCCAGCTCTGCCAAAAAAAAAAAAAAGTGAGACCTTGCTGTTTAAGATAGGTCTTCATTTTGGGCCCTCATCTGAAAAAATTAGAAGCTTGGGCAAAACAGCCCGAACTTCTTTAACAATCTGGGACCTATGAAATATAATTTCACACACTGTAACAACATTGCTATCTGTGGGATAATGGTCTCAGTAAAGTAAATCTACTGTTTCGTAGTGCAGATGTCAAATAGAAATTTAATGCATGAGTCACATCGTTTGTGCCATAAACAATATGTGAGCTTTCTGTATGGTCTGTAATGTGCGATGGGACATTTTTAAAAGTATGAAACAAATTATATGTATTACCTCACTTTCTATTTTGTCTTACTGTCAAGTACATTTTTGTTATTATGTGCACTATAAAGTATTGGAATTCTGTGCTCAAATTTACCATCACATTAGCACTCTAAAGGCTCTGAGAATCCTATAAAACAGAAATGTGATTCATTCTAATTAACCCAGTATGTGACAGATACATCTATTCATGAAATCCCTTATTTCTGAGTAATAGCAGTTAATGAACTCCTCAGTGATAATGGTCTTGGGACATTTAGAAGAACTTCAAAGTAGTTGAAGAGACCTTCTCCAAGGTCTCTTTTGAGATAGAGGATTTTATGATATCTCAAAGGACAGTTCTTGACAGATTAAATGTATAGTGAAGTTACAGGATGAAACTTGAAAATTTTGAAATAAAATTTATAAATCCATACCTTGGGGTACTTTCCCATTTCTCCATTATTAGATTATTAGATGGACTCATAAGATAAGTTAAATCCAAGCAGGGGAGAAGAATGGAGGATCCTTAGGCTGGAAGCCAAGTACTTGGTGGTACCATGGTTTATACTCTGGCTTGAAATTGGCCACTGAGGACTTTAGGCAAATTGTAAGACCTCTATGCTTTAATTTACCTATCTGAAAAAAATGGAGTCAATAGAACAATACTGAATGTAAAAGCAAATATACAGAACAAGTTTCACCCTTCGTATAGAACTTAGGCCACTGTACGAAATGTTTGAAATAACTCAGGCTAGAATGGGAGGACATGTCCACTTAATAAATTTCATCATATCCTGCAAAGATATGTGAGGTGTCTAATAAAGAGACATGTGCCTGCAGTGTTGGTTTTCCTTTACTCCCTAGATCTCCCTCATTTTTGTCATGTTTCTGGGAGATTGGTTATGTGTTTGCTACTGGTTAACACAGTTCATTTTAGAAAGCTAACTTTATTATTAAATAATTGAGAAGACTTGGTTTCTAACCAGCATGTAAGGAACATGGAAGATGTCACTCTGTCCTAACAGTCAATAACTCTTCTAAGAGCCATAGGAGTAATGCGATCACAGGGCAAACCATCCCCCCATCCCCCAAACAAAAGACAGACAGACAGGCTGCATAGAGCACCAGTTTGGCAGAACAGAAACCTATAAGCAGAAACTTCCATGGAAAGGAGTACCAGAGTAGGAAAATCTGAACTGTAATTGATGAGTTACTGAAGGCTCAGTATGGGCATTCTGACAAAAACCCTAGGGGGGCTCCAAGTCATGTAGGGCCCCCATATTTTTATGAGTTTTAATTCCAAGAGTTCTACCATTTCACAGTGAATGTCAGAAAATTCTCCTCCTGCTTCCAGTGAGGAGCGGGGGAAAAAATAGGTACACCAATTTTTTTTTTTTTTTTTTTTATTAACTCAAAAACGTGACACAGTTATCTACTTTTCTAAGGATTTGTGGTGAGGTCACTAGCATTCTGTTTTTGAATTAACTAGCATTTGAAGACTATTCTCTGTCCATGAGTATTCTTTTTTTTTTTTTTTTTAAATTCCCATCCCTCTACCTTCTCTCTGGGAACCATCAGTTCTCAATATCTACAGGTCTGTTAGTTTTGTTTATTCATTTTTTGTCTTTTAGATTCTACATGCAAGAGAAATCATATGGTGCTTGTCTTTCTCTGACTTATTTCACTTAACATAATATCCTCTTAAGTCCATTCGTGTTGTCACAAATGGCAAGATTTCATTCTTTATTGTTGTTGAATAACATTCTATTGTGTGTATACACCATATCTTCATCCATTCATCTATTGATGAACAGCTAGGTTGTTTCCAGATATTGGCTACTGTAAATAATGCTGCAATGAAACACAGGGGTGCATATATCTTCTCAAATTGGTATTGTTTTTTTCAGATAGAAACCTAATGTAAATAATAAAATATGGGTAATAATGACATGTCAATGTACATTCACTGATTATAACAAATATGCCATTCTGGAACAGGCTATGGATATTGAGAGGCTGTGTGTGAGTGGAAGTTGTATGGGAACTTTCTATATTTTCTGCTCTATTTTTCTGTGAATCTGAAACTGCTCTAAAATATAAAGTCTGTTTCTGTTCAAAAAATATTTACTACTTTGGATATTATTAAATATCCAAACTTCTGATAGTTTAATACTCTCAATTGAAATTTAGCTTTTTTTAAGGAAAAGGAGGATGGCTTGTTGTTTCTTTCTCAGGCCCTAGATGGTGGCCTCACCCAAAGTAGAAGCTACACATTTTTCTTAAAAATATTTCTGACAAACAAAAAAGGCATGGTGACTAATACGAGCCCACCCCCAGACTCCTTTCTCGATTACTCAGAATTGCTATGAGTCTGATGTTCAACACTCACATTCATCTTGATTTTTCCTACTCATGTGTGGATTTCTGTAATATACATTATTCTTGCATATTTTTAAACTTCATAAAATACTTTATTCATAGTTTTTCACCCGTAAATGTTTGTGAGATAAATTCATGTTGATTCATGTCTTTTTAATTCATTCATTTCCACTTTTTAGTATCCCTATTAATATACAATTTTTTCCATTCTTATGTTAATGGAATTTAGATTATTGCCGGTTTTTACTATGACTACAATGCGATGAACATCTGTACACATCTGATATCTGATAAGCAGGTTGCTCTAGGGCATGTCTGGAATGGAAATTCTGAGTCATAGCCTGTGCATAACTTCAATTTTAAGATTTTCCAGATAACTTCATAATAATCATATAACTTACATTCTTGTGAATCTTCATTTTATAAAACTATTTTTCTAACACTAACATTTAGCCCTTTGGGCACTGACATTTATAAGGTGATATACTCTTTGCTGCCAATTTTACTCAAGGGGCTGCAGCTCAAGTCCCTAATTCTGGTGTCCAAGAGCAGGAATTCAAGATCACCATTGGCTGAATGGATCCTCATCACTTATATCATGACCTGAAGTCCCCAGAATTCAGTGTCCGAAGCACGAGTTCCTTCTTCATAACCCTGAACTATTTAGAACTTTCATTTTAAATGCAGCTTCCATTATAATTGAAAGTTGGGTTTCATGGAAAATAAAGAAGTGCATTTATCTAAATGTGATCTGTTTCAGCAGGATAGATTGCAATCTGATTCATATGCTCTAGTCTTCCTGTGTCTTGACAAGCTTAATATCCTGTTTCATTGTACTGTGGAATAGTAGCACCACAGGGCAATAATATGGTTGCTAGGATGCTAAGGTCTAAAAAACTATATGCTTCAGTGAATGTCACCATGTCTTAAATTTATTAAATATGTAATGCCTCAGAGGAGTTTTAAAAAAATATTCAGGCCATAATTCAAAGGAAATACGTTGAAGAAAAGCCCATGTTAAATGATCATTTAAATAAGGATTAACTATCAAGAATAGCCCATTCTGATTTAATGCTGAGGTCATTACTGATTTTTTTTTCTAACAGTTTTTTCACATCTGATTCCCTTTGGAAACTGGTAACCTCCACAAATATGATCATGAAGCAAGATAGAAATATATTTCTACTTGGCTTTTCCTTCAGTAAGGATCTGAGGTTACTACTAGATTGTTTTACGATGTTATTTTTTTCTTTATGTATAACATTATGTGTAGAAAAATAAACAAATATGTATATATGGTCCATAAAAGGAAAGCTATAATAAATTGTATTTTATTAAAATACAGAAATTTTGTTCCTCAAATGACATTCTTAGAAAAAAGTAATCCAAAGACTATAAGAAAATGTTTGCAAATCATCTATATAGTGGAGGACTTATATCTAGAACATATAATGCAATAAAAGACTCTCAAAATTCAATAAGTAACCATTAAAATTGGGCAAAATATTAAACTGAAACTTGAGAGGATGCATTGATGACAAACACATGATACTTTCAAAGGTACATACATGTCAAAATTAAATTTTATATTTAAATATGTGCCATATGTGTGTCATACCTCAAACCTATTAGTAGTCTATCATAAATCTAATAGGCATATTGCTGAAAAAGAAATGCTCTCTTAAAAATATGCAATGCTATCTTAAACATTTCTATTGTGCTTTTGGCATTCTGACTTTCAAGTCTTGAGAAATATCACTGTATTAACCATGTCTTTCATTTTCTATAGTCTGATGCTCTGACATTTGGGGCCTTGCTACAACTGCTCCTCCCAGAGCTAGCAAAATCCTAAGAAATCGTAAACAATTTACCCATGAGTGTGCTTTTCAAATGCAAACACACAGATTCAGACCCCAATCCCCAACCACTTCCTCTATAGGACTCTTGCAGTCTGAGCCACCAGCCCTAATGACCCCAGGATCTGGTATCAGACTACTAGGGGCATCTTCCATTTTAGAGAGCCCCACAGCACCCTGAAATTATGCAGACTTGTCTATGGCCAGGTTACCCTGAACAAGCTCGATCCCGTCTGTTCTCGGAAACTAAGCAGGGTTGGGCCTGGTTAGTACTTGGATGGGAGACCATCTAGGGAGACCAGGTGCTATAGGTATAAAAAATAAATAAATAAATAAAATGAAATTATGCAGACTTGTCTATGGCCAGGTTACCCTGAACAAGCTCGATCCCATCTGATCTCGGAAACTAAGCAGGGTTGGGCCTGGTTAGTACTTGGATGGGAGGATCTGGTATCAGACTACTAGGGGCATCTTCCATTTTAGAGAGCCCCACAGCGCCCTGAAATTATGCAGACTTGTCTATGGCCAGGTTACCCTGAACAAGCTCGATCCCATCTGATCTCGGAAACTAAGCAGGGTTGGGCCTGGTTAGTACTTGGATGGGAGACCATCTAGGGAGACCAGGTGCTATAGGTATAAAAAATAAATAATTAAATAAAATGAAATTATGCAGACTAGCCAATCATAAACCTATTTACACTGTCTTGCCATTTCTTCCCAAAGAGACCACAATGAAGGCTGTTGTCCATGGCCCACTATGCCACCTGAGATACTGCAGTGCCTTCCCATCCTGCCCCCGTCATGACATGCTCCCTCATCTTTGGAACTATTAGCAAACCATCTTTTCAACAGCAGTATCTCCTAGTCTGTGGGCCTTACCACACCTAAATAAAAGCTACTAAAAGTTTCATCTCAGTTGTGTAGTCTCCCTGTTCTCCTTAATGCCCTAGCTTGTGACACATATTTATAACTGCTTTCAATATGGGTAAACTGTCTGATTATGACATCTCATATTTTAAGAATGGCAAATTTGTAACAGTTTCTAATTGTTAACTAATATTAAATGACATCTGATGGTAAAGGTTATATATAAGAAGAATTAAGTGAAATTTTGGAAACAGTCAAAAATTTGACAGTGTAATAATTATACTATCGAAGAGTGCATAGAGTTTTCTCTCAGAGCCATTTATATCCCTTGGTTTTGATTTCACAAGTTGTCATGAAGATGGTATGATTCACTTCTCTAAATACACCTTGGCAGTCAGTTTTGTGAAAAACATACTGCTTTTCAAAAGTACACAAAATCTATGCCATTACTTATTTTCAGGCAATCAAGTATACAATTATTGGAAGAGCTTAGATGCTGAGGATGGGGGCAGACAAAAAAAACAGCTGTTTTGAGCTCTAAGGTTATGATCAGCTGTTTTAAAATATATAACTACTGGTTACTTAATCAGTGAAGTAATAAAAAGTATGCTCCTCCTTAAATAATTTTTCTCTACTTGAAGCTTAAAAGAAATATTCTGAAAATGTAGATAGAGTTTGACATATTTTTGTGCAAATTTCTAGGGTTCGAATCCTCATGGAATATATAGGGAACATATGATCTGTCTCAGATTTCAGTGCTTAGACTAACACAGGAAAATTAAGCTTTGTGTTAATAGAGAACAAAACAACTTTATATAATTGGATGTTAACTTGAATGGTTACGTGTTTTAGTGAATGCTAGTAAAGCATGGGATAAGAAAGCAGTGTTTACAATGAGTTTTCCTGCATCTGGATTCTGGATTTACCACTAACTAGCTATGAGGACTTGGTAGTTCAACTATTACCTCCCTCTCTGTTTAATTTAGATTTTACAATCAAGGGCACTGGCTGTTGTAAAGACTAAGTGCAATAATCTATGTGAAGTGCTCAGCACAGTGCCTGATAAGTATCTAACTATAGCTCAGAAGCACAAGCTCCACACATAGCCTCCCCTTTCCAGTGACAATTCTATCAGAAAAGAATGTCATTCTATAGAAAATGAGGTCAGCCCATAGAAGTTAGAAGCCAGAGAGCTGGGAGAAGATTCAAATCATATTCAAGGAGGACAGTGATTGTCATAGTCACAGTAAGAGGGTTGAAACTTCTATTGATGGGAAAGAATTTTGACCAAAAAGTTAAATTTCATAAGTCCTTGAAGAATTTGGAAGTAGAGCAAATTTAATCAGGATAAGACAACAGAACTAAGACCATGAACCATGTTGGAATGTTGAGAGATAAGTTTATGTGGCAATGGCTCCATGGTATAGGAATTAACTGTCAAGTTAAGGAGCCATGCAGAATTAAATGAGTTTAAGACATTATTTTGGTTCAAGGAAATAAAAGCTATGTTATATTTATTGTTTAGATAACACTAATAGGGCCAGCTCAAGGCCTTACTTTCTAAGGAAGAAACGAGTATATACACAAAATGCTAGTGAGAGTTATAGAAACCAGGTCACAGTAGAAACAATTGAGACACCTAGAGATATAAAGGGGGCCTACCTTACAGTATAATGCTTAAATAAAATAGATGCTTAATTTTAAATAATTAATATTAATAGCAGCTGACACATATATAGCATTTACTATGCACCAGGCTCCATCGTAGATGCTTTCCGTATTTTAAAATTTAACATGTTTAAGCTTGAACATGCTATAAGTAGCAAGAAGTCATTGCTATTCATCATGGGTATAGAACAACAATTACAAAAGGTCAAAATATTGATTATATTTGCAAGAAGAGATCAGAGGAAAGAAGGCCAAAGAGGTGTGTAGAATTTGGCCCGTGGATCTATGCTGAATTTGAGTAGATGGATGGCAGGCCAAGGGCCGTATCCCTAAGGTACTTATCAGTAACATCACCACCATCACTGGCATTGTCGCCGTTGTCATCA
>NW_011888870.1:2239293-2256326 GCF_000151845.1 Pteropus vampyrus
CAGCTGTTTTGAGCTCTAAGGTTATGATCAGCTGTTTTAAAATATATAACTACTGGTTACTTAATCAGTGAAGTAATAAAAAGTATGCTCCTCCTTAAATAATTTTTCTCTACTTGAAGCTTAAAAGAAATATTCTGAAAATGTAGATAGAGTTTGACATATTTTTGTGCAAATTTCTAGGGTTCGAATCCTCATGGAATATATAGGGAACATATGATCTGTCTCAGATTTCAGTGCTTAGACTAACACAGGAAAATTAAGCTTTGTGTTAATAGAGAACAAAACAACTTTATATAATTGGATGTTAACTTGAATGGTTACATGTTTTAGTGAATGCTAGTAAAGCATGGGATAAGAAAGCAGTGTTTACAATGAGTTTTCCTGCATCTGGATTCTGGATTTACCACTAACTAGCTATGAGGACTTGGTAGTTCAACTATTACCTCCCTCTCTGTTTAATTTAGATTTTACAATCAAGGGCACTGGCTGTTGTAAAGACTAAGTGCAATAATCTATGTGAAGTGCTCAGCACAGTGCCTGATAAGTATCTAACTATAGCTCAGAAGCACAAGCTCCACACATAGCCTCCCCTTTCCAGTGACAATTCTATCAGAAAAGAATGTCATTCTATAGAAAATGAGGTCAGCCCATAGAAGTTAGAAGCCAGAGAGCTGGGAGAAGATTCAAATCATATTCAAGGAGGACAGTGATTGTCATAGTCACAGTAAGAGGGTTGAAACTTCTATTGATGGGAAAGAATTTTGACCAAAAAGTTAAATTTCATAAGTCCTTGAAGAATTTGGAAGTAGAGCAAATTTAATCAGGATAAGACAACAGAACTAAGACCATGAACCATGTTGGAATGTTGAGAGATAAGTTTATGTGGCAATGGCTCCATGGTATAGGAATTAACTGTCAAGTTAAGGAGCCATGCAGAATTAAATGAGTTTAAGACATTATTTTGGTTCAAGGAAATAAAAGCTATGTTATATTTATTGTTTAGATAACACTAATAGGGCCAGCTCAAGGCCTTACTTTCTAAGGAAGAAACGAGTATATACACAAAATGCTAGTGAGAGTTATAGAAACCAGGTCACAGTAGAAACAATTGAGACACCTAGAGATATAAAGGGGGCCTACCTTACAGTATAATGCTTAAATAAAATAGATGCTTAATTTTAAATAATTAATATTAATAGCAGCTGACACATATATAGCATTTACTATGCGCCAGGCTCCATCGTAGATGCTTTCCGTATTTTAAAATTTAACATGTTTAAGCTTGAACATGCTATAAGTAGCAAGAAGTCATTGCTATTTATCATGGGTATAGAACAACAATTACAAAAGGTCAAAATATTGATTATATTTGCAAGAAGAGATCAGAGGAAAGAAGGCCAAAGAGGTGTGTAGAATTTGGCCCGTGGATCTATGCTGAATTTGAGTAGATGGATGGCAGGCCAAGGGCCGTATCCCTAAGGTACTTATCAGTAACATCACCACCATCACTGGCATTGTCGCCGTTGTCATCATTGCTGCGGTCATCGTCACCACTACTACCACTGCTACTATTTTCTGAGCACCTATTTTGTGATGGACATCTCACACACTATTTCATTTAATACACAGAGCAAACCGGGCAATTGTCCTCCCTTCTGTTTGAATGTCACAAATGAGACTCAGTGAGAATAAGTTTTCTTAAATAATTCACAAAATAGAAAAAAAAAAATCAGTATTTGAAACCATCCTGGCTGACCAAATTCCACATGTTTTTCCTATATTTTAAATAACCCTTTAATGTAAATATCAAGATGGAACTACCAACCCCAGATTTGGGATTCCACTTGCAAACTGTCTTTTTTACTTTTGTGACACCAGAGTCGCTAGAAATAAAAAAAATTGTATACATTTTCTCTCTTTAAGAAAAAAAACATTTGTTATAAGGACTTAACTTTCCCTGAGTGTCCAGTCTCTCCATCTACATCACCATGACCTCAGGTATGTTATTCACAACAGAAGCAAAATGGTGAAGCCAATATTGTTCTGCTTGCACTGAGCCTATAGAAATCTTCAGAGGAATATTGTCCCCCCGCTAACAATAAGCACAAGTTGGATAGTCAATGAAGCCATACATTTGGAGGGGGCAGAAGAGAGCTGAATTCACAAGGCAATGAAATGAACTAAAACCCAAAGGGTAATAAGCCCTCCAATCTCCGGCCCGGGAAGAGATGGAATGTGCAAATCACTTCGCCTTGGCAGAGAAGCAGGGCTAAGATATGGCCAACATAAAAGTGGGTCAAAATAAAAGATATCAATTTCCAAATTCTTCTCCCTTTTCTAATCAGTTTTCCCAAACAATTATGAGTATTAAACATGGTCTGGCATTTCGTTTCTTTCCAGGTATTTAATGTTTTATGTCGGGTTCCAAAATGGCTTCTGTCCTCTTGCAGGCAGGAACTATGTCTTCTTTTACATCCTATTTTTACAGTCTTGTTTAGGTACTCTAAGGTATACCCAGCAATCAATTCAATTCAAAGAACACTGGTCAGTGCATGTTTATTTTTTCCCCTGAAAGGAACATGGATTCCAAAGTTAAACAGACACAGGTTTATCCAGTTTCTTCCATTTACTCTGTGTCCTTAGACAGGATTTAATGAGCAACATAATTGTTCATTATATAGTTTTAAGGTTAAAATAAAATACATTGTGAGTCTAACAATACCTACTTTCAAATGATTGCAAAAAGTAATCAGGCATTGAACCATTCCTCCCTTCCTCTTTCTTTTGCAGACATTACCAATTACCTATGCATATTGGTCACCAAGTAAGGCTAGGCAAAGCCTCAGATTCCTCTCAAAACAGATTCATGGAACATCTACCAAGTAATAAGAGCTGACAAGTGGCTAATAACCTCTAACACACCTGGTCTAATTGGGGTGACAAAGAAGCAAATTATAATATATTGAACCCAAAAAGCATAAAAAAATATTTAATACACATTGGGAAAAGGCTAAAGAGGTCAGGAATGACTAGTCAAATGTATTTATATGACAGGAAATGTAAAGCCATTCACTTAGTTCAGTGAAATGAAGAAAATTCTATGTGTTTACAGGAGTAAAGTGACAGAAGTAAAACCAAGAGAAGCCAGATAATAGATACGTTTGGAAACTATGCCAAAGAATTTGAACTTTGTGCCAGAATATTTGTAAGCAGGGGAATGGATCAACTTTGTGTTTTCGGGGGAGTGAGGGGAGAGTCTAATGTTTAGAATGAATTGGCTGAGGGAAAACTTGACACAGTAAGACTAGTTCAGAACTATTGTAGAAATATAGATAAGAGGTGAATGATGGTTTCCACAGTGGGAATAAGAGCTAATTATCACTGGGAAGTCAACCATGTAAATAATATACTGTGAAGGTAATGTTTAGAAATGCTAAAAAGTACTGCAATCTTAAATCACAGACATTACATCTTTTCATCTGTAAATATTTAAGTATATATCTCTGAGATAATTTTTGAAAACAACCATTATCACAACTAAGAAGTAATATCATTTTTTTAGTATCATTTATATAATCGGTGTTTAAAGTTTTCTATATTATCTTTTTTAATAATTGGTTTCTTCAAACTAGAATCCAGACAAGATCCTTCCTTGCATGTGGTTGTCTCTTAAGCCTTTTTGATAGTATTTTCTTCCTTTTTAAGACAGGGAGGGGTAACCTAAGAAGAGAGAATAGATTTGGTGACTGTTGGAGGTCATCAAGAGGATGTGCTGCCAGTTGACTTAAGCGCTGGACTTGGGCAAATGGAGGCCCCTCATCCCTTCTCCTGTCCTTAGAATGGACATCGTGCCTACTATTCCCACACTAGTAGCCCTTTCAAGGGTGTAGCATTGAGACAGTGAGGCGTTATGGAGACCATCTGGACAGTATATGTGATTGAACCCCATTTAGGCCGCCACATTAACTTTTAAGATTCTGGAAGGCAGGAGTGGAGATCTATTTGTCTTAAGACAAGCTTCATATGTATAATTTTTTGCTGCCACCTATCAATCTGGAGTGACTTGCCTCTTTCTTTGATCTCAGTATTCACCTGGGAAACTCCTGAGGTTGTGACCCAACTGTGACTTATTAGTTTTAGATGATATGGGCAGGAAAAAATATATAGATTAATTTTATCACCATCAGGATAGAAGATAACACAATTTGTTGAGAGGAAAATTTGTTGGCATATATGCATTCTGTTGTTATTTTCTGAAGATGCATGTATGGTTTTCCAGTGAATATGCCCCATAGTCAAGTAGGATCACCAGTCTATAGCTCAGAGAATGGATATTAGTTTTTAAGTTTTGGAATGCTCCAGCCATGAGTTATGAAAATGGGTGTTTATAAACTTGCTCACGATGAATGTCTAAAGAGAAGGGTAAAAGGTAAGAATGCAGCATTGAAAATAACTATGGAGTTATTAGAGTCTTGCTTAGAATATTTTGAGAAAGAAGAATAAATATGGTGCCATGGAAGTCAACCATATAAATAATATACTGTGAAGGGAAGAAAGAGAAATTGACTTTTGCTAAAGAGATATGGACAAGTCTTATGTGATTGGTTAGAAGCTGTGCCATAAAGTTAAAGACCTGACAGGTAGACACAGAGTAAAAGGGGAAGACATCCAGGTAAATGGCAGTACTTGAGCAAAAGTTCAGGAAAGGAAAGAATAATGTTGATGGGTCCCAAGCGATTAACAGTAATAGGAACTTAAGTGATTGGCTTGTAGAGGTGTTGATCAAAATATACTTACATCTCAAACAGGAACTTCAACATAGATACTATAGTTACTATAGTCACCATTTGCCACCACTTGCAGAAAGTTGTCTGGATCTCTACTGACCAAGTTCCTTCACCTAAAGAGAGACTCTAAAGACATTTGACTAGAAAGCCCATTTTGTGTGTGCCTCCCATCAGCTTAAACCCAGACTTGTCAAAATGCCCTAGAAAACAGCAGTAACTTGCTACAAGTAACTCTTATACCATCCATTTGTCTACAACTTGATGTTAGTATTTCAAGGTCTATATTTGGAAGGGAATGTCAATTATACTTAAGTGATTGTGAAGTAGTATTAAGAGTATCATTCTAATTCTAAATTCCTAAAATTTCTCGACAGGGACTCTTGCAATGTTATACTTTCCTAAATTGTTACAGAAATAGAGAGCACTTATTCAGCAATGTATCTTTTTGAGATCATGATTATGTGATCAATTGCATCTATTAATAACTGAGTCTTTCCTCTTGATTAGGTATTTTTCTTCCTCTTCTGCTGCCACCATAATTACCATGTAGTAGTAAGCATTCAGACCAAGCTGTCAGTCAGGATTTTAAATTCTCTGAAATAAAAGTTACCAACTCATGCTCAGGGGACCAAATCTGGTTCATAGGAGAGCTTTGCATGTCCTGAACAATTTATAGATTGGACATTCAAATAGAAATATTTGGGGTTTTTTGTTTGTTTTTTTTATAAGAAGAAACAAAAAAGATCCAGAAGTACCAAGCCTACATGTCCCCATATTAAGTTAGCTATAGCTGATAAAAGACCTACCCTTTGTTAAAGTAAAATACAAAAATGGAAACCAAACTTGAGAATTCCCTGAGTAGACAAAACCATTTAAGCCACACAAACAAAACTATATCTAGCTTATTTCATGAACATAAGTGCAACTTAACCTAGAATATTTCTTGTAAATGCCTAATCATAAAATAAACTTAATTCATCTTTCTAAAATAATATGAATCATTTTTAACCAATTCTCTGCCATCTAGAAACCCCTACTGTAATAATCACTGTACAGGTTAAAAGACTTCTTCATTTTCACTTACGTTTATAAGCTAAGAGTTTCCTATCAGTTTTGGATCTGAAGACTTCCAGTTTGAGAACTGTTCTGTGCATGATAAACTATTACTAAATATTATTCAACTCATCTGGTTTTAATTTTTACTATTTCTGTGTTTGAGACCATTTAGAGTACTCTTTCCAGTTTGCACAATGACGACTCCTAATCGCTTTTCAACTTTGAAGCCAAGAGATGGTTGTCCTTTTATATAGCAGTTACACTTAAATTCTCAGTCGTTTTAAAAGGAAAATATATATTGGTTTCATGTCTCTAGCAGAAGTGCAACCATTAAGTTAGACCACGAGAATAAGATGTTTGTAACGATTAATGAATCAACAAGAGACCATATTTTTCTGTAGAAGACTATAACTACATGTTTAAATATGCAAACCAAGTGTGAATATGAGGATGGAGGAATCAATTCTGGTTCACAAATTTATTCTATTAGCAAGGGTTCAAGAAACAAAAAAATACATGTCATTTAGATGGAAGTGTCATTAATTAGAAGTGTTATTATCATTTAGGTATTGAAGAGTTGAAAAGGCAGAAAGAGAACATTAATGTATCATAATGCTAACAAGATCTGAAAGCATCTACAGAAAGTAATTATTAACCCAAAGGCTGAGGAACAACGGGAAGGGGTTGGAATTATTTAAACTTGGTAACTCAAAGCCCCGTAGAGAAGAAATTCAGGCCTAAGATGAATTGCCCCATGTAGCTGAGATCTAGAACTCTGAAGACGTGGTACTGGTAGACTGGTGCTGGAGTCTAAGGGGCACAATGAAGATAGTTCTGAAGATAGATGGGAACACTACAAAGCAGAATCAACTGCTGGTACTGGAATCACCTTCTCTTGCTGGGGTGAAGAAACTTTGCTAGGCTGTTGCTAACACAAGTCGAAAAATACAAGAAGCAAAATAAAAATAGGAGACAAATTAAGCAAATACTTTTACTTTCCCCAGTTTTCTAGTCTCCCATTACTGTGCCCTATCGGTAGAATTTAACAGGAAGCAGCTGGCAAACCAGAAATGTGGTATAAGTCTCAGCTTCAGCTAGGAGACAACATCTTGATGATTAGCAGTTACCCAACTAGTAACTTAGTAACTTATTTGTTTTGGTTTACAATTCTTTCTTATGTGTACATAAATTAGTATATTTGATCTCCACATGGCAGACAGCATGCCATCCATTTTCCACGTGAAAGAACTGGGTTAGGCTATATGGCAATCATATATCCAACATCGGATGGGTTGCACAGTCAGCATTAGAGCACAGAAACTTTGTCTACTCTTCCACTGTTCCAGTAATCACAAGATACAAATCTAATAGGCAACTAGATTCTTAAGGCTAATCGACTCCATGAATTCCACTCTCCTATGGGAATAGAAAATTGGATGTTTGGAATGCTTATGGCCCCAAGTTACATTTGCTGAATTTTTAAATTAAATTCAGAAGAAAAAATTAAAATATTCCCAGCTGAAGATAAAGGATATCCAAGAGCAATTGACTTTAATATTCACTGAAACAGGTATATATCTTTTAAAAATGCTGGAAGAATGCAATTTAGTTTAGCATCTTAAAAGAAATAGCTGTAGGAGAGGCAACAACCCCTCTCCCTACTGCTGTCAAGGGAATGGACCCCAGTAAGTTTAAAATAGCATTTCCCTTACCCTGCCACTAGCCTACAAGGTGAATTACTGTGACTTAAGGAAGAAATGTATACCTTCCTCACAGGATGGCATTCTTTTTTGCCATCTGCCGAAAAACATACAATGGTTTGGAAGCTACACACGTTTGTGATGACTGGGAGTGTAATGATAACCCTGAGCATTTCTCAGCTGTGCAGTGCACGACTTCAACAAGGTGGGAGCCCATTTTCCACAGAACACTAGTTGTGTATGTACTTGATAAATGCTTATTTGCCGGGGGGGGGGGGTGCATTTTTATAATTAAGTTTAGCAAGCATTTCTTTTAACTGCTTGACTTAACAGTATCTTTACTATTTTAATATGCACTATGAAGCTTTATGTACTTATTCTCCAAAATTTTAATGCTAAAATACAAATAAAAACTTTTTCTAGGAGCATTTGCAGAGAATTAGGCTAATGGCCCATGAAACAAATTTAGAGAAAGTCTTATTTAAGAAAATAACACTGCTGACCCTGCCACTAATACATCTAACTCTTACCGAAGATTTGGTGGTAAGAAAAATTTCACTTATTCTTTTTTTTAATTCCCATTTTATACCGCAACACACACACACACACTTAGGTTGTTTTGCTATTTAGTATGCAGCTATTATTCTCCTACAAAAGACACAAAAGATTACAAACAAAAAATTTGTCAAAGAGCTCTCCCCAAAAACTAAGACTTTTCACCAGGGTTGTTTCAGAGTAAAGGTGTCTTCAAAATTACACAACAGATTGTCTCAACTCTTCAAAAGTTTACCTCTTTTCTTCCTACAAAACCAGTCCATTTCCTCCACTCTCTGAAAAAGTTACCTTGTCACTTGTAACATGTAGAGTTTTTTGCATCTTTGATTGTGTCTCTTTCCTTATCTCCGGTATTCCTCAAAAGCAGAGGGAGGTTGGGGTGGGGTGGCTGTGGGCTTTCCTTTCTGAGTGGCAAAGACAATGGAAACAGGGAGTGGGGGACATACAGCTGGCCCAAGATGTTTACATCTTTTCATTTCAAACTTCCATCTCCTATTACAGGGTATTAGAGCTAAAACGGTCATCCGACTCTTACCTTTTCCAATGAAGAAACAAAGTGGTGAGGAGACGTGTCCAAAGGCCACGGTAAGTTAGCGCCCAAGCCAGAAATAAAGCTGAAATTCCCCCCTACAACCCCAGGTCAGTCCTATTTATTCAATAAAGAGCCTTCTTCAAGCAGGCTGGATTAGGCTCAGATGACTTGCACATGACTTAAATCAATGCCGTCCACGCCTGGTTAATCATCAGATTCACCTGGATTTCTCTTACAACTACAGATTTCCGGCTCCCGTCACACACTTCGTGGTATCTAAATCATGGAGTCCACTTCTCTAGTCCAAAATCTATTAAAAAAAAAAAATCTGTTCCAATGGATCTGAGATCATAAAGGTTGGGTAACTCTGGAGAAGCCCATACAGTGTGAGAATCATGAGCTATAACTCCATCGTCTTTGACTTGCTTTTATTCTGTAAGTATAAAACATGGATTTTCCTAGTTGAAAGAGTCAGGGTATGGTTGCTCCTTTGACCATGACTAGCTAGACCTTGCTACATGACCTATGGTAATTTTTTTTTTTTTTAAGTCACATCCATCATGAAAGCTGGGTTACAATGACCTGTCTTAGAGACCTAATAAAGCCTAATTAATTACTGGGAGAAAAGGTCTTCGACCTTCCCGTAATAAGTGTCAAAAAAAGTTTAACCTGTTGCTCTCTTTTTATAACAGCACTTTGAGTTCCAAATATGTCAAGATAATAGTGAAACTTCCAAGTGATTAAAAACAAACAAACAGAAAATATAAACAAAACAAAATAAAAAGCCTGATCTGCATATATGTCCCAAACCTGGAAGCTTCATCTTGAAACTTTTGTTTGGAGGAGAAATAGATAATATGCATTACAGAAGCATATTTTTACCCTAACTAGAATAGTCTCTCCTAATTGTCTTTCTTTTTTTCTCTCTCTCTTTAAAGTTGGGCTATCTTATCTGTTTATTTTATTTTATTTTATTTTTATTTTTTATGAGAATAAAAGGACAAGTGGTTATTTCCATTACAGATAAGAAATACATGTTTTAGGCATACTCTGGGGAAAATTTACCAGCTGGCCAATTATAATTAGAAGGGAACTGCCATGGAAAATGAAATTCCACTGAGGTCCCTAAAGTATTTGCATGTTTGCAAGGTGCAACTGATTATACCGATAGAAAAGGGTTTTCAGATCTTGCAGGTGCCAACAAGACCAAAAAGTACATTTTAAACAGAGGAACAAACCAATAGCTGAAATCTGACGACTACCACAAGTCTCTTGTGATTTTTTTCCCCCTTCCACTGTAGGTATGTAAAACCTAAACTGTGTCAGAAATTCTGCATTTATAGACAGTTCATTTCCTGGAACTTGAGGTGAGAATGGCTTTCCTCCTTGTCATCTCATGAGTCAACATTGTTACCACCCAACATCCAACGTTATCAACAACAAAACAGCCTTACTATGCATGTACCTGCTGTGTGCGAGGGAATCACAGACCCAACCAAATTCTGGAAAACGGTATCAAGTGGTAATTAAGAAGACGAGTTCGGACATTAGATTTCATGGAACCAAAGCCTGACTCCATTGTTTTACCAGGTGTGTATATCTGGCCACGTTACTGAACCTCTCTCTACCTCAGCTGAGTATGTGAAAAATGACAGAGAACACAATATCTTCCACATTAATTTTTCCCAAATGTTAGATCACGTAATGTATAAAGAATACTCAGCAAAGTATATAGTGAATAGTGAGAACCCAATAAATGTGAACTATTGATATGAAGAATGTGGCATCATAATTCTAGAGTAAATTAATAAAAATTCCAAAGAATAGATTTTAATTTAACCGTATCAGTAAACAAATATTTATTGAGCTTTATACTGTGTACCAAGTAATAGGCTAAAAGATAAAGGTGTTATAAAAATGAAGATGGTGCTTTCTTGTCTCAAAAAGCACCTAATACAAATAGGTGAGTAAAGTATAAATATCTGTTAACAATGCCACAAAGCTGTCTGTATTTGAACAATTCAAACGAATGATCAGATAATAAATGCTTTAAATTCAAAGGAAGAGGGAATTGGTAAATGTAAGGGAGGATTCATGGAAACACTAAAATTTGACCTTATAGGTGGTATAATTTGTTCAGGAAGAGAGTAAGAGAAATGATATTCTAGACCCAGGAAATGGATTGAACAAGAGTATGGTATATTTAAGGAACAATGAGTGGATCCTCTAGGTATAGCAGATTCCCTTTGTTGTGAAAAACAGCAAGACACAAGGTTAGCAGCCCGGGTTACTGGTGAAATTGAGGTCTGGGGGCAAGTTTGAACACAGTGTAGACAGGATTTCCCAGCAAAGAGAACGTCAAGCCTAAGGTTTCAGGGAGCTGCCCAGAACTGACATCATTATAGGGAACTCCTACCTTGGGTGGAAGGTGGGTAGATATCCTTTGATGTCTATCCTGTGTTCAGATTTGTGGCTCTTGTCATCAGGAGCTAAGGATGAGCTGCCAGAATGAGAATGAGATGAAAGAGGGAATTTCTGGTTTAAGCCCTGGCAGATATTCAAAGTGTAATCATGGGCAAGCCCCTCTGTTTCTCTCAGACCCTACTACCTTCACAGTGTCTCTCATAGACTGACTGTGAGGATCCAATGAGCTAATTCCTGTGACAAGTGCCTTATGAATTGTCAGAGGCTGTGCCAATGAAAGAGTAAGGAAAATAAGATAAATTTGATAATATCTACTGAGAATCACTTCTGAGAAAAAAACAGAACATAAACCCTACTTTCAGCACCCCAACCCCCCCTTCCCCCCCAACCCCAACCCTATCCGTCCTCCGCAGGTAGATATCCTTCCATGTAGTCTCCCTCTTGTCTGTGCTAGGTGCTATGCCAAGTGCCTTCCAGCATTATTTTAGATAGCCAGTGTGGCTGCTCCATAAACTAGGCACTGTTGTCCCAGTTTACACATCAGAATACTGATGCCCAAAGCTAGCTAATCCACAGTGGGCCAAGCCACGCCTAGAACCCCACCCAGATTTTTCTAAAGCCAAACACCATGCCATAAACCACTTTTACAGTGAGCCTCCAAGTTTACACTGTAGGGGCCCTGAAGCCAAGAGCCAGCTGCCCACATGCTGCTCCCTCAGACTTGGCCTTTAACGTACCCTGAGCTGCCCACCGCTACCTCCATCCCCTGTGTTACTCCCATGGCCTCCGAGGGTCTCCAATTTGCTCTCTTGGTTGACAATGTGTTCAGTTAAAAATCTAGACCAGAATGTCTCCCTGACTTTGAGAAAATGAAAGCACATATTAAGTGGCCCTTTGGTTGCTGATGGCCAATCATGCTATGAAAAGAGCCATCCTAGAATGTTCCTCAGAGAGGCCTCTGACTCTGCTGCATCTATTAACTTGCCGTGTCCCCTCAAATAGTTTAACTGCTTTGAGCCTGGGTTTCTTCATCGTTAAAAAAGAACACTGCCTGTCATTCCTGCTTGCCAGAATTCCTATAATAAAATTAGGTGATGCATGTAAAATAAATTTACGAGCTGTAAAGCACTATGGTGCTAATCATTGTTTTTTAACAGCAGTTGTGGGATAATGGAATGATGTAGGAAGACTAGACTTAAATTCAAGTCCCAGCGATGACACTTAAAACTATGTGATATTATTCAAGTGAATTCTAGTCTCTGAGCCTGTTTTTTTAATATCATATCAAGGGATATAAAATGTACTTTTCATAGCAGGGCTGTAGAGATAAAAATGGGAAACACTTAAAACTAAACTACATATCATATTAATATATGGCATAATTGATTATTGTTAGAAATTAATATACATTATTATTTTTTCTAATTAAAAAATGCATTGTTAGGGTATATTGTAACTTGTCAAATGGACTCTAGGTGAGTGGGTTTCTTTGGGAGGCTGTTAAGTAATCCTGTGGAAACACAAATAACCTATCATCTTAAGGGGTGATGAAAGAGTCGGAGAAGACACAGCAGCTTGAGATGTAAAACCTTTTAGAGATAGAAGGGTTAACAAGATTTAAAGAATGGACACTATTAATGACACAGTGGACTCTGGGCAAGGGCTAGGCCGGCTCCTGCTGTTTCTCTTGGCAGAGAATGCTAGATCTGCTTTCATCAGTGATGGCCTTTCACCCTTTGAAGAGCAGCTACTGCAGCTTCTTGCTGTGAGGAGCCCAGGTAGCCAAGTTCATGGAGTAAGATCAAGACTTTATTGCAATCTGTGTTGTACTCTCCTTAGATATTTAGCAGGGCCTGGGGCTTGCTCAGTGCTGTGACCTGGAGGCCTTTACACTGCATGGAATGGAGTGAAGGTGGCTGTTCACATGCCAGCAGTTTCCAGGACTTCCAGACTCCAGATTCCAGACAAATGAGGAGGAAAGTTGTGTGTTCTTAAGAGAAAGAAGTAGCTTAACACAAAGCACTTAAAAAGCACTAGTTTAAAGGTTTTATGTGGACTTTGGGGTCAGCCCCATCATTGTCTAGCTTTATATTTTTAGGGTGTTATATCATCTCTCTGGGTTTGTTTCCCCGTCTGTTCAAAGAGGAAAAAATGCCGACCTCTCTTGGTTGTCCTAAGAATCGCTTGAGTTAATGGATAAAGGAATTTGCAGGGCAATTAACTCATGTTAAGATTTCAAATACAGTTGCTTTTACTACTGTTTCTTTCCCTTTTTGCAGACCATAGGCATAGAAGTAGATTTTCATAAAGCTTCTGCTGGTTAGTGTCAATCGAAGTTTTCTTTAGCACTGATCACAGGCGAGAGGATTTTATAGAAGCTATAGGGAATACAAAAGTATTTGCTTTGTGGCCTTGTCCTTAGCTTCAAAGCCAGCTGGTAAGATGGAGCATATGCGAAGAATGAAACCTAACAGAAGGAGATACAGCTTGGTGCCTAATGAGTGGCCCAGGTGGCAAGTGCTGCAGGAACTTAGAGGCTAGAAAGGTCACCCACTGCGAGATGGAATTATTAAAGTTTCTTGAAGAAATTCATTCTCTTAATCAGTCAGTCAAGCAGTTGTTATCATTAAATGACCATGTTATTCCATCAACTGTGCTCAGGGTTATGTCTGAGTTGGGCCTTGAAGAATAAGTAGAAACTTAACCATTACACGTTGTCTTCATTTCCTTGGCTACAATTACTTATGACTCTTATTCAGCTGTCTCCACTCCCCAGCCTTCACACTACCTATGAGCATGTATGACTATCACTGTGCTTTGTCAGAATTTCAAATTAAATACACGCCAAGCTGAGAATATTATCTTCCTTTAGATAAGGCATGACCCAGAATTTCTGTTTCACTTGCATCACTGTACAGCCAATGTCACAAATTATGGACCTTAAAATCGGCTTTAATTCTTTTCTCACCATGTAGTCTGTAAACAACTGCTTAGATGGGGATATCACAACTCTAAGACAGGAGAGATGTCTTCTAAATTTTCTCTCTTCTCCATATTGTCACATTCATTCTCTTATATCAGGCATCATTCACGTGGGGAGATAATGGTATAAAGTGACTAATTTTTTAAAGTCAGACAGAGTTTGAATCTCAGCAACACTATTTGCAAGCTGTTTGTCCTTAAATAATTAGTACTTAATCCTTTGCTGCCTTAGTGACCTCTGAAAAAAAATGAGCAAGCAGTCGTCACAAGCTTAGGAAGTTGTGGTGACACATATGAATTTAAAATATGAAAAACACTTGTAACAACAGTACCCAGAGTCAGAAATTGCTCAGAAAGTATCATTGCCGTCACTGTCATTATCTCTATCCTAAATGCTTCCACATGATTTCCCTGAACCATGCAGTCTTCAGAAATGTTTTCTTAGAAGGTAAATCTAATCACATCATTCTGAGTTTGAGAACATTCCTGTTGATTCACACTTGTGTGAAAAATAACCAAATCTCACATTCTTGGCTTTTCAAGATCTGAACCCAACCACCCTCTCCTTCAAATCCCCCCTCCATATTCACCTAAACGTTAAGCCAAAATAAAAAGTAAACCTCTTTCTTTGCGGCTTATGTGTCAAATGTTTTCTTGACCCTTTCAAAGAGGATCTCCCTGGTCCTTCCTCCTTTTAGTCCAGCATTTTTTATCTACTGTCATGGGCATAATTTGTATGGGCACTGAGGCTGGTAATACATTAAGTGCTTAGTAAATATTTACTGGTTAAGTGTATAAATGATTGATTGAATGAATGAATGAATATACTTAATAACTGAATAATTTCTAAGAGATTCATACCATATTGATATTTTCCCATTATTATAGACCTTATAAAAGTCTCATATCTTAAATAAGTTTCTGAATTATTTTCTTCCTCAGGGGAAAATATAATGACCTTATAAACAAAATATAGTGACCTTTTCTATACACTTTTATTTTCTGGGGAACAGAAATAAGTTCATGTTTCCTGGAACTTAAACAAACTGATTTAGATATCATGCTGTCAGCATATCTTAATTATAAGTAGGGTTAAGTCATATCCTGGCTTCCCAGAAGGGTCCCAATTTATGCTTGTTATTCTGGATTAATTTTTAAAAAGAGCCTCTATTCCTTTAAAAATATTCTGATTTGGGTGATCAATTAATGTCATCCTCATTATAAAGGTTTACTTCTAAGGTTACAGAAAAATTAAAAGATTTCATAGTAAGGTAATCCAAAGGTAAATGATTCTATCTACAGAAATATCCCAAGGGCAGTTTAGCATCTTTAACATCATACACAGTATATGTCATATCTTTCAAAAATGTCTATTAGGCATCCTCTGTGAACTTCTGTGTTTTATATTTTTATACATAATGGTCTGCTTATTCCCTGCCCTGTACACATTCTCTTCCTACTTCTTCCTATAGCTTGGGACATGATTGCACCCTCCAGACAGAAGTTCTGCAAGATCTAAGGTGGACAGGTTAAAAATTTAGAACAACTCTTCAGGATTTAAGTGATAGAAATTCAAGCTGACTAATGCTCCCCATCCAAAGTATCCCTATCGTAATTCCCAGACACTATGAACAGAGTATTTTACATCGCAAAGTGGACTTTGCAGATATAATTAAGGACTGGAGATGGGGAGATTTTTCTGGATTATCACAAAGGCCTTAAAAGAGGGAGGCAAGAGAGTCAGAATTAAGGAGATAGTAAAATAGAAGCAGAAGCAGAAGTCAGAGAGAATTTGCCACACTGTTGGCTTTCGGCATGATGGAAGGAGCCATGAGCTGAGGAAAGTAAGCAGCCTACAGAAGCAGGAACCATCAAGGAAAACAATACTTCCTTAGAGGCTACAGAAGGAAACAGCTGGGCCAACACTGTGACCTTAGCCCAGAGAACCTGATTTCAGACATCTGACCTCCAAAGTTCTATGAGAATAAATTTATGTGTTTTAAGCCACTAAGTTCTTGGTAATTTGTTAGGGAAGTAATTGGGAATTAGGATACCAATTGGAAAAGAGGAGTTTCTATTCTAACATAACTCAAAATTTTATGGATACCTTGCTCCAGATATGGCTGGATTCAGGTGTTCAAATAGTCACCAAAAAACTTTCTCTGTATCTCATTTCTGTTTTCTCTGGCTGGCTTTTCCCAAGTGTCTTTTCTACCTGCCACATATTATTTAAACTCTACCCCCAAAACTGACCACATTAGCTCTCAATCTTGTTTCCATTTACATACTTGGTTTTGCTGCAGGAATTATTATACCTTTATTGTCTTACTTTCACCTGTTCTTATGACATTTCCTTCCCTGCTTCAGTTAAAAGTCTTTCAACTCCTCAAAAAATAATCCTGATTTATCACTGTGCAGTAAACATTTTCTCCAGGCAAGGTTAGGCCTGTGTGGTCTGAGCTATAAAGTGCTTCTATTTTTACTCGCTTTCCAAATAAAAGTTATGAAACTAAGAAAGTGGGTGAGTAAGAGAAAATGAAGAGAGATTGCAGGTGAGAAAGATTGGAAAAGCAGGAGGCAGAAGGTGGAAACCTCAACCAGACACCCATGAAGCTTCTCCAAAGAAGGAGGAGAATGGGGAGTGGGACCTCATAGATAAGGATAACAAAAAGCTACAGAGCGAGAACAAGCAAGGGACCATGTTAGAGAGCAGCACACTTCTAAAGACCTCTGAAATTGTTGATCCTGTGAAGTACACAGATAGGTTAAGAGAACAAAGAGTTTTGGCAACGCTTTGAGTTTCCCATGAGAGATTTACTTCTCTTATCTTCCCAATTGTAAACTGCAATCTTCCTTGAGGCTCTCCAGCAAAAGTTGCATGGGGTGACAATTAGCAAGTGCATGCATACTTTTACAAATTATGTCGTTTGTTTATGAACATTTAATAAAAATAACTCTGGACAAATGATTTGAAAAATTGTTATATTCTTATTAATG
>NW_011888870.1:2256376-2274948 GCF_000151845.1 Pteropus vampyrus
AAATTTAGAACAACTCTTCAGGATTTAAGTGATAGAAATTCAAGCTGACTAATGCTCCCCATCCAAAGTATCCCTATCGTAATTCCCAGACACTATGAACAGAGTATTTTACATCGCAAAGTGGACTTTGCAGATATAATTAAGGACTGGAGATGGGGAGATTTTTCTGGATTATCACAAAGGCCTTAAAAGAGAGAGGCAAGAGAGTCAGAATTAAGGAGATAGTAAAATAGAAGCAGAAGCAGAAGTCAGAGAGAATTTGCCACACTGTTGGCTTTCGGCATGATGGAAGGAGCCATGAGCTGAGGAAAGTAAGCAGCCTACAGAAGCAGGAACCATCAAGGAAAACAATACTTCCTTAGAGGCTACAGAAGGAAACAGCTGGGCCAACACTGTGACCTTAGCCCAGAGAACCTGATTTCAGACATCTGACCTCCAAAGTTCTATGAGAATAAATTTATGTGTTTTAAGCCACTAAGTTCTTGGTAATTTGTTAGGGAAGTAATTGGGAATTAGGATACCAATTGGAAAAGAGGAGTTTCTATTCTAACATAACTCAAAATTTTATGGATACCTTGCTCCAGATATGGCTGGATTCAGGTGTTCAAATAGTCACCAAAAAACTTTCTCTGTATCTCATTTCTGTTTTCTCTGGCTGGCTTTTCCCAAGTGTCTTTTCTACCTGCCACATATTATTTAAACTCTACCCCCAAAACTGACCACATTAGCTCTCAATCTTGTTTCCATTTACATACTTGGTTTTGCTGCAGGAATTATTATACCTTTATTGTCTTACTTTCACCTGTTCTTATGACATTTCCTTCCCTGCTTCAGTTAAAAGTCTTTCAACTCCTCAAAAAATAATCCTGATTTATCACTGTGCAGTAAACATTTTCTCCAGGCAAGGTTAGGCCTGTGTGGTCTGAGCTATAAAGTGCTTCTATTTTTACTCGCTTTCCAAATAAAAGTTATGAAACTAAGAAAGTGGGTGAGTAAGAGAAAATGAAGAGAGATTGCAGGTGAGAAAGATTGGAAAAGCAGGAGGCAGAAGGTGGAAACCTCAACCAGACACCCATGAAGCTTCTCCAAAGAAGGAGGAGAATGGGGAGTGGGACCTCATAGATAAGGATAACAAAAAGCTACAGAGCGAGAACAAGCAAGGGACCATGTTAGAGAGCAGCACACTTCTAAAGACCTCTGAAATTGTTGATCCTGTGAAGTACACAGATAGGTTAAGAGAACAAAGAGTTTTGGCAACGCTTTGAGTTTCCCATGAGAGATTTACTTCTCTTATCTTCCCAATTGTAAACTGCAATCTTCCTTGAGGCTCTCCAGCAAAAGTTGCATGGGGTGACAATTAGCAAGTGCATGCATACTTTTACAAATTATGTCGTTTGTTTATGAACATTTAATAAAAATAACTCTGGACAAATGATTTGAAAAATTGTTATATTCTTATTAATGCACAATAACACACTTGAACATAGTCTAGCTCCCTGCTTTCAGATGATTGATTAGAAGTAGGTCTTCTCCAATCTGAGCAGACATCACAACCTCATATTACAGGACACTGGAAGGTCAAGAGAAAGTAAATGTAAAATGAGTGATAACTGAGAGAAAATGGAGAAATGCAAGAAATAAATAGAAGACGGACTATAAAGGGTGCCTTTATAAGATCATTATTTTCACCAAGAATCATTGTTTTATTGGCAAGCTTATATTGAGTGTCTATTATTTTGTGCACATAGGCTTTATTGAGAATACCAAGCAGAAATTTTTGTGGAAAAATTAAAGACAGTGAGTGTGGTGTAACAAAATTCTCAGAGGCTGAGATTTCTCTGAAGAGTTTTGTGCCAAACTAGAGAACAAAAGATAAATTTCCTAGGGAAATGAAAACTGAGCTGGGCTTCAAAGAATGGATAGAACCTGAAAAATATAGATAACGGGTGAAGACATATTAAGCAAGAAAAAAGATAAATGTACACATAAAAGGAGGTCTAAATCAGAACTTGTAGCATACATGGAGGATAAAAAGTGGTAGAATGAAAAGAAAGAGAAAGCAGATGATACAGGAAAAAAAAAACCAGAGGAAAGTGATAACTAAATAAAGAATGAAAAAGAAAAAAATGAGAGAAAGAAGAAGAGTAAGGGACAGAAAAAAGGCAAACACAATTTCAGATATTCATAAATTTCTGCTCCTGAACCTACCATGCTGTTCTCAGAAATTCTAGTACCACTAGAGATTCGATCCCTTGTTACTGTGCTTCTCTTTTGGTCTGCCTGATGGCTTGTGGGCAGAGTTCACATAATATGTGGTTGTGATGTCTTGAATCACAGTTCAGAGTATGATGGAAAATATTTTGTATGTCTAAAGTAAGAAAAGTATGCAAATTCACTCAGTGATGGGTAGAAGAGTTCTGTATCTGATTAAATTCATTTTAATTATTCTACTACTGAAATAAATAGGAGAGGGTTTGTTTTGATTTATTTTGCATACTAGTTACATTTAGCAAATTTGTTATGACTATTGAGATTCAATTATGTGGTCTCAATTATCAACATTTTTATGGGGAAAGAAAACAAGACAAAAAAATAAAAAACATATCTATCATATGTATCCTTCACAATATCCAAACACTTTAACCTGTTCTCCTTCATAGCTTTGCACTGTGTTGATTTAGCTAAAATGGCAAGTGATACACAGGATTGGGGATTATTGCCACAGGGTGCTAAAACATGCAGTGGAGGAACTCATTTATTCATTTATTTACTATTCCATTTAAACAATTTGCATTGAGCATCTACTCAGTGAAAGGTGCTGTGTTAGGTGCCAGTGAGGAGAAGAGGACAGCACTGAGTCAAGGACTTGTGAAGTCCTCTGGCTTCACAAGGCCTAGTACGCAAGGAGAGGGGGGCGGGAAATATGGCCCAGAGATAAAATAATGTGAGGTCAAAGTCTTATGACATATACACACTATGAAGTAAAATATTTATTCATTGGTTCCTTCTTACAATTAATTTCTATTACCCTTCCCCCACCCCATATGTCTATTGCTGTCATGGCACTAATGGTCGCCAATCTGGGGAAGGCAGATTGTAGAGACAATATGAGGTGATCGAACAAACTGCTTTTAAGCAAAGCTTCTTGAAGAGGTGATATTTGGGTTCTGATAGGTAAAAGGGAAAGGGAGAGCAATGGCTGAAGATGGAAATGTAGGTGAGGACAACTTATGGTACAACCTAAATGCAGAAGGTTTAGGAGACAGTGGCAAGAAATTCGACAGTGGCCTCCAAATTGTGCAGGAGGATTTATCGTGCAGTATAGGAAGGGTTATCAACCCTTCGAAGCTCGTTTTCTGAAAATTTGCTTTTGCATCCAAACAGACAACTTCCATCCAGCCTTTCTGATGGCTCAGAACCACCTGGCAAAAACTGGTGTGATTATGTGAAGACACGAGAACTTGATAGACCTAGTATATGTGCACGATAATTTGCAGTTTGGGCTCTACAATCTTAGTTCTGCCTCACTTCCCATTTTATTCATCCCTCTAAAACCCTTTCCTGAACTATCTGTCTTATTTCCAACTTAGTCTTATTCCTGAGACCATGGGTGATATATAATCCTTAACTCTTCCCAAAATGCACCTAATTTTTCTACTTCTGTAGATAGACAACTTGACTACTCTTTATGTAACAGTATATCACCACAGAAGATTTTTGATGGCCCTTTTCACTAAAAACAATGAGATAGCCAAGTGAGAAATCAAAATGGCTCCATCCTTCATGTATGCACAAATCAGACAGCTTATTGGATGTGAGTAACAATACACCATTATGTTATAAAAAAAGAAATGCATTTAGAAAGAAAAAGCTATTATAAGGTAATCTCAATAAGTTCTTACTATCTCACAAATTTAGGTTATGTTTGATTCCTTTTGCTGTAATGATTTATTATATTGCACTCTCTTATGTTTATATACTTTAAGCAATTTTATAAAAAATTGAGAAACAAATTGATTTAGAAAAAATGTAAATGCAAGTTCAACTTTTTGTTTAAATAAATATACTACTATGCAGAGATGAGAATCTAAAATACACATACATGATGGATTTTCAACTATGTTCCTAGAAGACAACAATTTTTTGAAACATGCCCATTTTTTGCCATGCCTTGTTTATAACTATAGTATATAAAACACTTAGATTAATTCTCTCTCTGTTTCTGTGACTTCACTGTTGATTCAATAGATGCTTGCATTTACATATTCCTTTGTAATTCATGAACACACATGGTTAAACGACTCATTTCTTTTTTTAAAGAAAGAGATATTAGAACCAAAAGAAAAACTAATATGTCAATAATTAAGTTATTATCATTCATTTATACAGACACAAGCCTCTATTCTGACTATAATCCAGTTTTAAAACTGTAATTGTATGAAGAATGGACCCAGGGACTAGAGTGTCAAAGATAAGATTCTGAGAATGGTTTGGTAACAGTTTTGGCACTGAGCACAGTGCTGAGCTTCTTTCCAAAAGGAAATTGGATACCAAAAATCCAAATTACACCAGAGACTCATGATTAATTAAATGATAGCTTTGATTAACTGTGATAAAGTGGCTACCTAAATAAGAGCACAGGAGAAGCAAGTGTCTACTGCATGTGACCATTAAGCGTGTGTGTGTGTGTGTGTCTGTGTGTGTGTGTGTGCGTGTGTGTGTGTGCGCGTGCATATATGCTAATAATATATGTGTCTCGTTTACTACAGGTCTGACAGAAATAAAGTAACAAAATCAAGACTTGAACTTTCTACTTAAGTTACATTGAAAGAAATAAAAAATGACTTAATAGTTCTGACAAGATAGAGTATTCTTGTCACTTCCAGATCCTTTCTCCTACACCTAAAAACTTTGAGGATAGCAATACAAACATAGGAAGCCTCTGAAAAGTGGATATAAGAAGGCATACTGCCTAGGAAACTGAGGACTTGAGGGATGATATGGTGGTGAGTTCTCTAGGTTTCTTTATTGTCTCCCATAAATCAGGACAGGGAACTTCAAAAGCCTCCAGCCCAGAACTGCCAATAGTCATAAACAACAAAATCTCTAAGAAATGCCTTCTCTTTTATATCAAAGGAGACATAAATAAACAGACATATTATTACATAGTAAATATATCAGTTCTAAAAATTGATCTCTAGGCTTAATGTGATTCCTATCAAAACCCTAGCAAGTTTTAGTAGATATAAACAAGCTTATTCTAAAGTTATATGGAAAGGTAGTGGTGTTAGTATAGTTAAAACAATCTTAAAAAAAATAAAGTGGGAGAAATTACTCTTCCAATATTAAAATCTACTAGATAATTGCAACAAGCAAGAGAGTGCCATATTGGCAGAGGCGTGTACACATAGATCAACAAAATAGAATAAAGAAACCAGATATAGGCCCACATAAATATGCCCAACTGGATTTGGATAAAAGTTCAAAAGCAGTTCAATAGAAGAAATGTCTTTTCAACAAATGGTATTGAAGCAATCGGACATCAAGAAAGTAAAAATACAAACCTGACTTACTGCTTAGACCTTGTATAAGAATAACTCAAATAATTCATATATTTAAGTGAAATACTATAATACTTTTAGAAAACAACATAGAAAAAAATCTGTGGAAACTAGGCTAGCAAAACCATTCTTAAACTTGACATCAAAAGCATAATAAAAAGAAAAAGTGGCACAATGTACCTCATCACAATAAAAAACCTCAAATCTCTTATGCAGAAGAATTCTAATTAATTTGTATAGCTATCTGCCTTTGGAGAGGTTGTGTGTAACTCCCCACTTCCTTAAGGGACTTCCTTCAGGAGAGCAGTCAACTTTACAACAGAGAAATCTAATAAACACAATCTCGGTCAGATAATCAAGGTCCATATTAACTGTGATTAAGTCATGTTAATAGTATTTAATCTTAATATGATGTCATGAAAAAAGTGGCATATTACTTCTGTGGTCCTCCTTCCCAAAACATACATCTACGTGTACACAAATGTTTATAGGAAGTTGACAGTGTCTATAATAGAGCAACATTGGGGATTCTTATAGCGATGGGGCTGTTCTCTATGTAAACTGCATCATGTCAATATTCTGCTTGCGATCTATTACTATAGTTTTAAAAATAGTATATGCGATCTTCATATTATTTCTTACAACTGCCGTGAATCTATAAATATCTCAAGATAAAAGATTTATTTTTAAAGAAGTATTTAAATGGTGGCCCTAAAATAGTCCCTTAATTCTTGTAAGCTTATGGATATACCCACTGAAAATCACACTGAATGTTTAACTATGCTGGCTGCAGTACTACATAAATGAATTTACAGATTCACCTACTTGCCAAATTCTGCTAATTATTAAAAAGCTAATCAGTTTCTACTGCACTCCTAACATAGGCCAAGCCCAAACCCTCCCTCTGAATCATGCTTCACTGTTACCTCTTTTCCTGCACTATTTTAATTGCCCCCCAATTGTTCTACTATTGACTTTCTTGACTTTTACTTCAGACTATATTTATTATCAGTCTATCCAACCTCTCAGAGAGTCTATACATTTGAGGACATAAAAAGGGTACCAAAGACCTAGTTAAAGAGAAAATTACTATAGCATGTCATAGAGGATGTGTGACTTTTAACACATCTATATCTGGAGGGACCAAAGCCTCCGAGTAAGCAGAATTGTACAATACAATTGCCTCATTGCTTTTGGCAAAAAGTAATTATCTCTAAAGTCAATAGTATGGTATTAAATCAGGTGATTGTACTTACAGTGCTGTTATGCATATAAATATGCTGACCTAAATAATAATTGCCTCTTCCCTCTGTTGAGAATTCTGGATATATATTCTATGTTTCACTAGCTCATCACAATGATATCGTTAAACATCTTGATTTAGTAAAAGCACCAAGAGCAAAGACAGTTAGATGTCGATTTACTGTTAATGAAGAAAGTGTCAAGGCTGGACTGACCTTTACTTATCTGGATCCTAATTTAGAAAATTCTATCAGCTTGAAATGGAAAAACAAAAACAAAACATGATTTTTTAAATTTCCCTTTTCTTATCCTAGGGGAAGGGATAAAGAAGTAAACAGAGCGTGCCCGTTATCACAAAGGGCCACTTGGCCTCACTTTGATGTGGAGACATGGGAAATTGAAATTTACTGCACCGAGGGCTCTGCTTTCTCCTCTGGAACAGGTCATCCCAACTGTATTATTTTTGAGTTGCTTTACATGTTCATCACATTTCTGCCCATCCAGCTTATTTGGAGAAAGCACTGCATTGCATTTAGAACAGAGTTGCATTACACATGGGCAGGCGGTCCCGGGCATTAACTGGATAAATATTATCCCATTTGAAAACACGTTTTTTCTCAGATTTCCTTTTGCCTCCTTGCCCTTGCCCCTTGTCCCTGCCCCTTGAATTAATTTTACTCAGAAACTCACAGAAGCCGGCTGAGATCACAGGGTAGGTTGTGAACTTGGCAATCTCAAATGTTCCCTTTGAGTATTCTGCTCACAAACCTGGCACAGGTATTATTTTTTTTCCTGGAGGCACATGCTTCACCCAGTCTTCGAGAGCACCCTGTGTTTTCTAGGCATAAAAAAAGAATTGTATGCAGTATGTATAGTCATTTAGAGGCACTGAGATCAAAATTGTCTAAAAATTTCTGCTCCAGCTACATAACATCTCAAAGCCTCACTTCTCACTTGTAAATTCCAACATACCCCAGAGAGATGAGATAAAGATAATATAATGAATGTAAAAGGAAATATCACAGTATCTAGACCAGAGTACATGATAAATAGAATATTTTAAAGAGAATCTCTAGGCTAAAATAGGCTTTAAGAAGAACTTGTTTACTATATTATTCCCAAGGGAACTCAGACTTGAAATGGGGACATCTGGGTGGACCAGAAAAAAAGATCTTTTACTTCTAGTTTCTCATTACCTATTTCTTCTTCACTATGTCTAATGCTAAAATCCATTTTTGAGAAGCCCCACCAAATATTACTTTAATCATCATTTACATATCTATACGGAGAGTAAATCACTACTTTTAGAGAAGCCTTGTCCCTACTGAGCAGTTGTGAAAATCTTTCTAATATCCAAGCAAAGCTATAGCCCATGCATTCCACTCAATGATGCTAATTCTAATCTTGGGGTCATAAAGAGCAAATTTAACCTCTTTTCTCATTTGATAGCTTTTTAGATATTTGAAAACACCTACCATGACCTCTCTGACTTCTCTCCTCTAAGTGTCCCAAAGCAACAGTCCCCGAAACCTAATCTTTTGTTTACCTCTCTGATCTAAATACTCTTGCAATATACACCTCTGTATCTAGAGTCTCAGTTGCCTCTGTCCTTTCTGTTCACTGACAAGTAATCCACCTTTGAGATTCTCTCTTTCCCTACTGCAGTCACTCCTTTCCTTGACAAGAGAAGACCACAGTTAATTTGGAAAGTGGTATTTGTACCTATGTAGGTTTCTATAAAAGGCTTTCTGCTTTTTTTCATCTACTTTCCAACTCTGAATAATGCAAGATGCTTAAAGACAAAGATCATTGCTATTAACATGAAAGCCCAAGATTTTAAAGTAGGGGCTGCAGTGGGAGGTAAAGAGCATTGAAAGGGCACTTGGCCCAAAATCCTGTTGTCATAATCATTTTTATAGATTAGGCACCTGAGGCACCGGGGGGGTTAACTGACTTCCACAAATTCATACAATAGTGTCAGTTTCCTCCTGACTATGCAAGGGCTCCTAGTAACTACAAAATTTTCCATATACTTGGTACAGATATCTCAAGTCACAGCCTAGATTTTTTTTTTTTACCTGAAGAACTTTTGAGATAAAATTTAAAATTCATAATTTACATTAAAGTTATAGCTTTTTAGTTTATTTTAAAATATGAGACTCTTGTACTTCTGAATCCACATTCTCACTTTCTATGGAGCTCAATGGTACCTGTGCCATATAGAAGGGATCACGCTCTCATTGTGACCTGGCTAACATCTGTACATATACAATTTTTTAATTAAATTTATTGGGGTGACATTGCTTAATAAAATTGCATAGGTTCCAAGTGTACAATTCAATAATAATACATCACCTGTAGAGTGCACTATGTGCTCACCGCCCAAAGTCAAATCTCCTTCTATTACCATATATTTGACGCCTTTTATCCTTTTCCACCTCCCCAATCCCTCCTTTCCCTCTGGTAACCGCTAAACTGACGTCCGTATCTAGGGGTTTTTGTTTGTTTGTCTCATTTGTTTGTTGCTTTCAGTTTTATATGTACATATACAAATTTACTATGCTACTTTTTATATAGCATCACATCATCTTACAAACATTTTCATATCTACCTTTTTTACCTGAGCCTGTGACAAAGCTATATAATGTATGGAACTGCTATAATGAAACATGAGTATTTTAGTTGTATTGAGATACCTAATATGTTGGGCAGGGGTAGTATGATTTAGTGAGTTAGAGCAAGGGTCCTGAATCCCTGGTCCACTGGAACGGTACCAGCCTGTGGCCTGTTAGGAACTGGGCCACACAGCAGGAGATGAGCAGCGGGCAAGTGAGTGAAGCTTCATCTGTGTTTGTAGTCGCTCCCCAGCGCTAGCATCACCACCTCAGCTCCACCTCAGATCATCAAGCGTTAGATTCTCATAGGAGCACCAGTTCCTGGTGAGAAAAAATTGAGGACCACTGATCTACATGATCCAGTAATTCCACTTTTAAATATATGAAGAGTAGTAAAAACATGCCCTTACAAAAATTTGTACTCAAATGTTCTTGGCAGCATTGTTCATAACTACCTAAGTATAAAGAACTTAAGTGTCCATCATCTTATGAATAGAAAAATAAAATGTCATATGTTCATACAATGAAATATTATCCTGCAGTAGAATGAATAGAGTACTAATACATGTTGAAACTTGGATGAACCTTGAAAATGTTATCCTATGTGTAAGAAATTAGTATTAAAGATCCAAATCCTAACCCTAAATGTCTTTTATATGTTTATATAAAATGTCCAGAATAGGCAAATCTAGAGAGACAGAAAGTATATTAATATTTGCTGTGCTGTAGTTTGGGGATACATAGCTGTGACCGCTAAATTGTTCTTGTAGAGTGACAAAATTAGGTTGTGTTTTAAAATTATATTGCAGCAGTAGTTGCAAAACTTTGTGAACATACCAAGAAACTGAATTGTACCCTTTATATGGGTGAAATTTATGGTGTGTGAATTATATCACAATAAAGCTATTAAAACACATTAATAAAATAAAAAATGAATGAAAAGTCACAGACTCTTGGCCCAATTCTTCATGTCATCTTTAACAGGGAACAGACATGGCAATGACTCCTGAAGTTTTCTCTAGGGCTTAATTCTGCTCCAGGTCTAGGAAGGTAGACCTGAGTGCATCATCTGTTTCCATTCAAAGAGAAGCTCATTTTTCTCCCTTCCTTTATATCCTATGCCCTATTATGTTTCTCATTTCATAATCTCTTACGGCCTGCAGAGTCAAGTATCCCTGTGATGTTTTGAAATTTGTAAGCTCAAGGCATGAAATATTTAGCTGAAGAAAATATAAAGAATAAATATAGAGTTCCTAAATCATGGGACAATGCTCCCTGTCCTCAGCGTACTCTGTATATGGCATCCTGGAGTTTTGTGTTTGGGAGACCAGTGTTTTAGCTGCTTGTGTACATATCCTTGAATCATATAGACACAGTGCAAATTAGACATGTATTTATTAATTTTTAAAAAATCGGTATTCAACCCTGTCACAGCCAGATTGCCTTAACATCCTCGATATAATCATGCTAAGTGAAATAAGCCAGACAGAAAAAGTTGAAAATTACACGATATCACTTATATATGGGATATAAACCTAAAAGCAACAAATGAACAGGACAAACAAACAGAGAGTCATGGACTTGGACTATAGACTAGTGGTTACCACAGGATAAGGATTCGGGGGAGAGGGGAGGTAAATGGGGTAAAAGGGGTCAAATATGTGGTGACAGAAAGAAATCTAACTATGGGAGGTAAATACACAGTGTAAATATATATATATATATATATATATATATATAAGATATATATATACAGCTAAAGTGTACAGCTAAAGCTAAATCTTATTGGATTTCGTAATGTCACTAAAAAAAATAATAATAATTAATTAATTAATTTAAAAAGTCAGTACTCAGTTAACAACTACCAAGTACTGAACAAATAAGGTAAATAGGTCCAGACTATTCTTCATTAGAAAAGACAATTGGTTTTGTGTATGTTGAAGCATAACTGACGTCTGGTGGTTTCCTTAACCCAACACTTTTTTTTTCCTGATAATCTCTCATCAACAGAGTAAATTTTATCATTAAAATTGGTCCTTTTGTCTTTAAGCCATGTGACCTTTGAAAATATATTTTCATTGACCACACAGGTTCATAACAATGTAATGCATTGTTATGTGTAATAACACAAAATTACCTTTGGAAGAGTTAATTTATTGGGTTTTAACCTTTTTAGGCTACAGATATGTTTCCCTTTTCCAAGCTAGTTGAGATACAAATTATTCTGTGAAAAGAAAGGTCTGAAGTAGAGAAGTTACTATCCATTAGGATAAAGAGTACAGGAGGAGAAGTAGGTTCTCGATGATGATGGGATGGAAAAGATAGAGGAGTTTTTCTTTTTCTTGTTTTTAACCGTTGATTTGAGATAGCTGTGGTCATCTCACTGGAGAGGTCAGGCAATCAGGGTGATGTAATGGTCTGGAAATTTGGAAATAAATCTGACTGAAGAAACACTTTGGAAATCATCTATATTTAAGTGATAATAGAAGCCAGAATATAAATACAATCACCTGGGAAGGATGCGAGAAGTTTCAAAAACAGTAGAACTTCCAACAGCAACCCTATGAGACCAGCTCAATGGAGGAATATTAGTTACAGAAGATTATTAAATTTTCTCTTGTTTGCATAGCCAGTGATAATTCCAAACAACAGAACTAAGTCCTTCTGTCATAATGCAATGTTCTTTCCTCTAAGCCAGTCCCTGTCATTGTACCATGAATACTTGCTGAGTGCTCACTATGTGCACAACATTCATAAGGCTTCGGAGGAAAGAAAACAGGAAAAATCAGGAGCCGTTGCAGAGAATGTAGTCACAATGAGATTGTCCTCTATAATATGTTTAGAATTCTTCTCCTTGTCTCTGTTTTCACTCTCCTACCTTACTTAGACCTTCACTGTGCTATCTATGAAACTTAGAGCTTTCATATATTCTGAAGCCTCAACTTTGGTTCTTTCATTTTAATTCATGATCTGCACTCTTAAGCCAGAATTATCTTATAAAGTATCCTTCCTATTGACAGTCATACCCCTTTATCTATTGGATAAAAATACAACACCTTCAGTCCACAATCGAAGTCTTTTTTATCTGGCATAACCATGCTGACTATTCTTATCTCCCTACTCATCCCAGGACGAAGTCTTGAAAGCAAACTAATCTCTCCCAGTCCATCATTCAAGATCTTGCATCAGTAAGATATTTTCCAGGCTTACAAATTCTTATTCCATTTTTATATTGATCTATGCTACACTTATTTAAAATATTTACTTAAATGTCACATCCTTTAAGAACACATCCCTTAGAACCACAGCCTATGTTTATCTCTGTACTCTCTACAATTCATCTGGCTCAGGATATATTATTGTTAGATATGTTTCTGAATGCATTTTATTATTAGAATATCTGGAGGGTAAGAAGGTCTTCAAGGTAAGACATCTGCTTTATCTTTGCTTGATCAGTTGTATAATTAAAGAGATTAGACAAATTTAACTAGAAAAGGTGATGGAATTGAATGCAATAGTTTCTGTGGTTCCCTGAATCCATGAATAATTAAAACAATGATATTTATTAATGACCTGGCCATGAGATATTATAGGTAGGGTCTTACCTGTGATCATTGAGATGCTTGAGTTTCAATTTAAGAATTGCTTGACAGAACTAACAGTTCTGAATCTCAGCTTCATCATACTCATGAAATGCAAAAGGTTACTTGATCCTAGTTATAGAAGAAATTGATCAAGTACAATAATTAAAACTCAATTGTACCACACATTCTTGCATGACATCCTGAGTCCAGAAAACTTGGGGCCTGTTAAAGTTTATTCTCTCGAGCCATTCCATATTGTACCTGAGAGTTTTGAGAAGCCTCTAATCTTGGCGAATACTTATTAAAATACATAGTTGCCTGGAGACCCTGGAGAAGAATTCTATCAGAAAGTCAATTAGCTTAGGTCTACCCCTGACTGTCTGCTCAGTAGTAACTCTAAGGTTTCTTTCCTTTTCCATCTTTATTCTTATAACCTGTAATTAGTTAGTCGGACACATAATTTCCATGACCACAGGAAGCATTTAAACCAGAGCATAAGGGCACCTAGGAGAAAGGTCAATTCTAGGGAGATTATATGTTGGGTGGTTAGAGCACCTCAGGATTTTCACTTCAATTGTCTGAGACATATCCCTAATTGGAGGATCAAAGAAAAGACTCTCTGCTCATTTACCACACCAGATACCCTTCATCACGGCTGTGTGACCCAGCTGAGAACACCATGGGCTCCTTAAAGAAATGTCATTGTCACATCTGGTTTCTAGGTTGTAACCAGATGCCGGCTTGGTTCTGAATGGAATACAACCCTCATCCTTCCACCAAATGACAGAAGAGCGCAGTTTGGACTCTCATTTCAAATTATGTTAGAATTGTACTTTCGTAAAATAGTGAAGGCTGGGTTTAATTTGACATCTCAGTCTTTTTGCCCATTATGTCTCAATGGCTGCTTGCGCGCACACACACACACAATGGTGATATCTCTTAATCCCCTACTTTCTTTCAACTTTCTATATATTTGAAAATGTTGAGAACTCACTTTTCTCTCAGAGTATATCCTTTGCTATTCATCCTTTCACTTTTTATTGAATCCTCACTCTTTGCTTAGCACTCAGCCAGGTGCTTCGAAAGATCAAACCACAAAAGACTGCAACCCTCAATCAATATTCAGGTTAGGAGGTTAAAAAAAAAAAGCCAGGATTTGTGGCTCATTTCTATGTACAGGACAATGAAGTTTATATGCATTATTTTGTTTAATATCTGCCATAAAGTCAATATTATTATTCTCATTTTTTAAATAAGATTTAAAGATGTAAATAAATATTTAAAGTTCACAAATATATCAATGTTAGAGCTCCACTTTGAACTCAGGACAGCCTAGCCCCAAAATCCCTGTTCATTTTACTATAACATTATTATAATAACTATAATACAAGATGAAAAAAAAGTATATAGCTTTTATTAGAGAGGAACTGTCGGAGTAAATATTGTCTGTTTAAAAGTCCATTCCTCTGCCTACTATTAAACCTAGAATAAAATTTTTTAAATGTAGATATTCATTGAGAAAATATCACAGAGGAAGAAATGCTTTCTGTCCAGGACATACATTAGTTTAAATCATGTATTCCTGGGACCCCAGGTAAGGCTGGCCTTGAAGATTTCCTCCTAAAATAGTTCTCAGACATATAGTTTTTCTCACTTAGGGAAACTTCTTCATGTCGGGCATTTCGTATATAAATAAAGAAATGATAAAACCACATTTCTGAAACAAACAAATCATAATGGTAGGTCAGGTATAGGTGGTAAGAACTTATCTATCCATAGGTCTGTGTAGGAGGTCACCTCAAAGGGTTTGAGAAAGGGGAAAGATGCAGAATGGAAATGGAGGGGGTGCACATTATATACACAAAAGTGGACAGACTAAGCAAAAACTATATACATATGATCGTACGTCCCCCTTCACTTACTAAGAACGTGGACTCATGTGCCTGGTAGTAGCTTTTTCCAGCACGCCATCCCTCTTTATAATTACATTCCATTCTATTTCCTTAAATTGACCTATTAGTCGAAGACCCTTACTCAGAAATTAGAGTTCCTTTTATCTGCATTACTTACTTTTACTTACTTGTACTTGATATCAGCACTCTCTTTTGCAGTTAAGGGATAGAGATTTAAAATAAAGAAATGATGTGAAGCCACAAAACCTCACAGATCATGAGGTTCTTGCTCACAACGAGTGGCTCCAGCCATTCTTAATTTCTTTCCATCTCCAAAACCTCAAATCTCTTCTGTGATTCCACAACATATTTGTACATACTGTTTCCTTTTAATGGTATGCTTTAACCACTTCCATTTTCTAGGTAACTCAGACCTTCACCCCTGGAAAGTTTCCGTGGTTCCCTGAATCCAGATTGATTTAGATGATCCTCCTTTGTGCTTTATAGCACCCCTGGTGTTTAGGTGTATATTTATGCATGCTACATGTCTCTATTTGTGTGTGACTCCTTTTGGATGAAACGCTATCTTATGGTGGCCCTTGGCTTATCATCTCTGAAGAAAAACAATAATTTCTGTTGGTTCAAATAAGATATCTGTGAAATTTTTCATTGGTCAAGCTTGTGACAGAAGTCTAACTCTGGAACCAGGAACTGAGATCCAACCACTTGAACCATTTTGGCGGATGTGTGGAAAAATGTTTCCTAAAGGGACATTTATTTTGTTATCAAGGAAAGATGAGAGGCAAACATTAGAGGGGACTAAATAAATTGCCCGTCACCTTGGGAAAATAAGAATGTCAACCCTTCTACTTGCCCCTAAGGTGGACATCAGCATCTCTCCCTAAAGAAGTGGACTTTCCTCCTATGTAGGGCAGTTTTTTAATAAGCAGAGATCTTTTCTGAAATGATAAAAATTTGGAGGAAAAAAAATGAAATCCCATATTTCTTTTTGAGAGATGGGGACGTGCCAGGAAAGGAACTAGTCTTTACTGAACAAGTAAATCCTATATTTTATAAATTTCATTTGTTGTTTAGTTCATTATCCATGTCATTTCTCTTTGGCCAGCTTTCTATGATCTAGACACTCTGGGGTCATTTAATTATTTAATGATCACTACAACCCTGGGTTGTCAGATCTCAGTTTCACAAAGGAATGAGCTATCTCAGCAATACTATGTCACCTACCCCATATAAAACTGGCCAAAGAAAAACGAGATGCATATAAATTATAAAAACAAGTTAGATTTATAAAATATTCACTTGCACTGAAGTTGTGTTTGACATTATCTTATAATAAAGACAAATAAATATAGCATTTCACTATTTCCAGTTTTCCTCTATACTGATACTTCAGCGCAATTTTACTGAATGTGTCCATTATGAGAAATGAACATGGACCTCCAATGTCTTGCCCACTTATTTTTCTGTTCTCAGAACAGTAATCTTCTAAAGGTAGTCATGAAATATAACTAGGACTACAATTGTTCCTTAGTATGTATAAACTCAATTTTTTAAAAATTTTATTAAATTTATTGAGTGACATTGGTTAATAAAATTATATAGGTTTCAAGTGTACAGTTTTATAATACAGCATCCATACATGGCATTGTGTGTTCAATAGCCAAAGTCAAATCCTTCTGTCCCCACATATTTGATCCCCTTTACGCCTTTCTACCTCCCCCCACTACCTTTCCTCTCTAGTCTATGAGTCTTTATTTGTTTGTTAAATTCAGTTTTAACTATTTGCTTTTCACCATATCAGTCACTGTTTAGGAATATTCAGTTACCTAAGAGAATCATTGTGGAGATTCAATGAGACAGTGCGTGTACACTGCCTCACTGGAATTTGAAAGAGTTTAGTGCTGAGGGTGGTATGAAAGCAATTTATGAATCAGTGACTATTCCTATCTGAATACCCTGCATCTTTATCTCAATTAGTACTACTACCTAATAGCAAAGTAACTAACCATGTTTTGTAACCAGGAATAATTATTTCACTTCCTTAAGCCTTTTTTTCTCATTTATAAAAGCACCTAATTCATAATACAGTTCTCAGGATAAGAAAACAAAGGGAGAGAAAATGCATATAAAGAACTTATAAAAGAAGCTGTAGTATGTCTACACAATGGATATTACTTACCCATAAAAAAAATAAATGAAGTCTCACCACTTGCAACAATATGGATGGACCTAGAGAATATTATACTAAGTGAAATAAGTCAGTCAGAGAAAGACAAATACTATATGATTTCACTTACATGTGGAATCTAAGAAACAAAATAAACAACAACAAAAAGTAGACTCATAGATACAGAGCACACTGGTGATTGCCAGATGGAAAGGGGGTTTGGGGGACTAGGTATAAGAAGTAAAAGAATTAAGAAGTACAAATTAGTGGTTACAAAAAGTCACAGGGATGTGAGGTACAGCATAAGGAATATAGCCAATAATATTGTAATAACTATCTATAGTGCCAGGTGGATACTAGACAATTAGGGGGAACAACTTTATAAATTACATACATGTGTAATCACTATGCTGTATTCCTGAAACTGATATAAAATAATGCTGAATGTCAACTGTAATTGAAAAATAAAAAAAAATTAAAAATATATAAAAAATGAAGAACTTATGACAGCATCTAACACATAGCAAATGTTTTGTAAAAGTTATGCACTGTTACAAAGATTAGGGATTTACGAAGATATCTAAATAGGTTCCCTGAAGAATGTCAAGGGCCAACTATAGTACATGTGATTAATGCCAGCGTGGTTGAAGTTTCCAGATCCCTGGCATCAGTCCTGATAACTTATGGTTTCTATAATGGGTATTTAAATTATGATTGTCTTTAGGTACACTTTTAAACATGCAAGTTTGGAAAATGTAAGGCATAATGTCTTTCTACCATCCCATGTCCATAGCAGTCATCGCTATTTAGTCCTAGCAGTCTCTCTGATCTTAGGCCAGACTTAAGAATCCTTCTCAACACAGACGATTGGATTAGGACACAGGAGGAGGAACCTATTTGACTTTACCATTATTCTCAATCACAGCTGAGGGACAGAGTTAAATTTGAGAAGAGAGGTGTAATGAAGGTAAACAGAAAAATAAGAAAAAAAATGAATAATATTCATTTGAGCATTTTCAAAGAGCTCCTTTATGCAACTAGGGAAGAAAGAAGGAACAATGCAGAGACTGCCAGCTGTCAATTTTCTTTAATGTGTGGCTAATCTTTCTAAAGCTCTTGCCTTTTGGACTCTACAAGTCACTCCTTTATTCTATAATAGTCTTTCGCAAGGCATCATCTCTCATGTCTGCTTGCCTTTAGACTCTTGGTTCAAATCATTCCAGTCTGAAGTATTTCCTCGAGATCCAGTTTGCACATGTTTTAATAGTCAGTAGCTCCCTTCAGTCCTGCTCTGCACGAGTAAGGATACTTGAGGGAAGAACTGTGCCTTGGAAGGGACACTAAGATTGTTCTTCTAATCTCTGCCCCACCTGAGTAATTTCCAGAGTTCTGGGACAAGAAACCTACTTGAGCATTGTGGGGTTAATCTCAGCATAGTTACAATGAAGTTGTTACCAAGCAGCTTATTTATGTTTTTTTGTTTTTTTTTT
>NW_011888870.1:2282783-2284713 GCF_000151845.1 Pteropus vampyrus
GGGAATGGTTAAAAAAAATGCCAATCGAATACCTAACACTTTATTGAAAACATCTAGGATGAGAAAACAATGCTTAGCTCAGGCACTCTGCTCTTTATTCTCTATACACACCTGTCTCTTTCTTGAAAACATCTGGCATGAGCCTACCTTAGATCTCTTGTAGTACCTCTCGCTCCTCTTCCAGGTAGGCACAACTCTCTCCTTCACCTCCTTCAGCTCTTTTAGCAAGTAGCCTTCCCTGACCATCTCATTACTTCTGACCCTAATCAGCATCTTCTGTTATCTTTTTCTGCTTGATGTTTCTCTAGAGTATGTTTTTTACTAACATATTATATATTTTACTTTTTTATATTATATAATTTTTGTCTCCTTGTCTCCAAGATGTAAACACGGTGATGACAGGACATTTTGTCTATTCTGTTTACTAGTTTTGAGTGTTTACTATATTCCAGCATTGTGTTGTATGCCGCATATTTAGGTAGTCCTGGAAGTGTCAGTCTCCTAGCCAGCATGGGCCTTTTCCACAGCCCAGAAGGGAATTTGAAAAGAGCAAATGTGACTTTAGCCACTTCTTTGGCTTGTGATCGCCATGAGAGTTAGAATAATTCTTCCATGGAGGACATATCCAGGCTTCACAGCAGAAATTCTACCTTTATCTTCCCTAACTGATTATATAGAATTTAGATATAGTTTTTTAAAATGTCAGAATGTAAACTATAATCATGCCATTAAAAGTTCCGTACTGTAAAATAATTATTTTTATCTAGAAGTTTTTGTATAACAATGGTACAATCATCTCTTAAGGACATTTATGGGAAATCTTGCTGGAAGATAGGGACAGAAAAAACAAGATTAGGTGTAAAATCTCTTATAAATCTATCTTCTTGCTGTAGCTATATGATGAAATGGGGTACCCTGGTTAATTCTCTATGGCTTGGGCAAGGCCGAACATCCACTCCCGTATGGTTTCTACTCTAGGTGCTAGATGTGCTTTGAAATGATATTCCTGATCCATCGTCAATAAATCACACATTCTAAGGATAACTTCTGCAGGGAAAATCCTTTTGTACTGAGATAACCCCCCTCATGGCACATTCACTTGACCTTAAAAATGATTGGCAAAGATTCAATCTGTAGCCCTACGTTACAGAACAGTGTAAAGTTAACTGAGTCCGATAAAATTTGAACCCCTCACTCCTGACTTATCACTGCATCACCTTCAATTTCTAATAGCATGTTTGAGACAGAATTGTGTATTCCGATGTCATGAGTCAATGGCTAAGTGCCTGTCAACGGTTGAGGAAGGATTCCCCTGCACAGCAGGTGAGCTGCAGGGTGGACACAGAAAACTGTCTTTACTTGTGACCCAAACTCAGGGATGACAGAAGTTCCTGAATAGGCCAGTTTTCAAGACTGGATATTCTCCCACTTAGAAATTAAGAGACTCTCCCAGACATATTCAACAACCCATCCTTCTCTCATACCTCAATATATCCAGGTAACTCATCACTTCTTTCCTGTTAGTTCTGTGATAAACTGGGCAATCAGAATGTCACTGGCTGCCCCTCTTGTTATTGTAAAGACTTCCTGGTACTTGACACAGCACATTGGCAAAAGTCTGATGACTTTAATAAGTCTTCCTTACTGCTTGAACACACACACACGCAGAATGTCAAACAGTATTATAAATATTGATGCAGCCAGCAGTGTCTCAAGAGTGATGAACCTGGGGGAAATGGAAAAAGCCCGCAAGAGCACTCAGAGGAGATGACAGCTGACCTTAAGGAAACCCTTCAGACACATCAGAGCTCTGAGGCAAACATCAAAACCAATGAAGTGTTTTTCAAGAGACGTGGATGCACCAGGAGAGCATGGTAAATGAGATCCACGACCAAGTAGGAGGCCTCTGCAGGTGGTTTGAGGCAAAGGG
>NW_011888870.1:2284763-2287270 GCF_000151845.1 Pteropus vampyrus
GCATCAGTCCTGATAACTTATGGTTTCTATAATGGGTATTTAAATTATGATTGTCTTTAGGTACACTTTTAAACATGCAAGTTTGGAAAATGTAAGGCACAATGTCTTTCTACCATCCCATGTCCATAGCAGTCATCGCTATTTAGTCCTAGCAGTCTCTCTGATCTTAGGCCAGACTTAAGAATCCTTCTCAACACAGACGATTGGATTAGGACACAGGAGGAGGAACCTATTTGACTTTACCATTATTCTCAATCACAGCTGAGGGACAGAGTTAAATTTGAGAAGAGAGGTGTAATGAAGGTAAACAGAAAAATAAGAAAAAAAATGAATAATATTCATTTGAGCATTTTCAAAGAGCTCCTTTATGCAACTAGGGAAGAAAGAAGGAACAATGCAGAGACTGCCAGCTGTCAATTTTCTTTAATGTGTGGCTAATCTTTCTAAAGCTCTTGCCTTTTGGACTCTACAAGTCACTCCTTTATTCTATAATAGTCTTTCGCAAGGCATCATCTCTCATGTCTGCTTGCCTTTAGACTCTTGGTTCAAATCATTCCAGTCTGAAGTATTTCCTCGAGATCCAGTTTGCACATGTTTTAATAGTCAGTAGCTCCCTTCAGTCCTGCTCTGCACGAGTAAGGATACTTGAGGGAAGAACTGTGCCTTGGAAGGGACACTAAGATTGTTCTTCTAATCTCTGCCCCACCTGAGTAATTTCCAGAGTTCTGGGACAAGAAACCTACTTGAGCATTGTGGGGTTAATCTCAGCATAGTTACAATGAAGTTGTTACCAAGCAGCTTATTTATGTTTTTTTGTTTTTTTTTTTTTTTTTTTTTTTATGAGTCCTGTGGCTCTTATTTCATTACTGCCTACTCAGAGCACAGAATCTGTCGGGAATGATAAAGGATCATCCTCATTATAAACTCAAATTTACCTCCCTTCCGCTCATTACATCAACCTTTATAAGAGTAAGATATGACCATCTTAAACCAGAGTTTCTCAGCAAAATTTACTTTCATTTAAGATGTGACGCCAAACAAATCACTGCTTGCTTTTGGTGCGTATGTGGGATGGAGAGTAGCAGTGTGCCATTTAGTGGATACATAACACCATAAATATAATGATACTCCCTTAAGGAAATAATTTGCAGGTTACCTATCAGTCATTTTCCCGGTTCACGTTCCTTATATTAATATTCTTTCTCTGACAAAATGAGAGAGAAGGAAAGGGAGAAAAGAGAAAGGACTGGCTGATTAACTGATAAAGGAATGAAAGAAATGAGGGGATGTAGATAAAGGAGACCATGTTTATTGTGAAAGCAGCAGTTAGTTTGCGAAATGACGAATAAATCATATGGCAGCTATTACAAGATAAATAAATGATGTTTGGTTATTGAAAAGTACATTTCTTCCCAGTATCTTCCCAACTTTAATATTTTTAAATAAAATAAACTGAAACATGACTGGCCTTGAATGTTGAATAATAAATAACAGCCTTCTCCTGCTTTATCTTTTGCCTGGAGATCTCAAAATTTGCTCAGCTAGGCTAAATGTTCACAGGGCCTCACTAACAGAAATAAATCAAAATATTTACTGAGTAATTAAAGTCAAATGAGTTTGTTCTTTATAAATGTGAGAAAATCAAGGATATTACTTGCCAATAACTTCCCAGCCTCTCTGCTGCAGCGTCCCTGCCATCCACTTTTTGTTCCTTTCATTTTTACGTGCAAGATGTTAGCCAATCTTAATTTTGTTACCAATGACAAAAGATCGGAATGAAACTACTTTAAAATAAAATTAATTAATGAAAAAAAGGAAATTGACAGGATACCTGTGGAAGCAGGAACTACTTAAAACCACTGTTGGATCCCTCTGCTTGTTTACGGTTCTTGCTCCTCTCAAGCTAACACCCAGGTGCTTCAACCCTGAGTGCTCCTGAAGAATCCATGATCCCATAAAGAAAAGTCCATTTCAGTCCCCCAAAGGACTCTACATTTTCCTTACAATAACTGATTTAGTTCCAATCCCATCCCAATATATCATACATATATTGATATATGTAAGATATAGCAATATATCATACATAGCCCTCACTAGAAAAGTTACCATGTAGTTGGCTGCTTTTCCCACATAGTGTCCTTTCTTTTGCCTATAGACCTACCGATACCTACAAGGCTCCCCTAACAGAGCTCCATGTCTCTTTGTTTAACCGCACACAACAGTCTACATTATGCAACTCTGTGCCTAACTAGAGACTTGTTTCATGTTACCGACATTTTATTTGAGTTCTCCTTTGTTTCAACCAGACAGTAAATCCATGTACTGCCTCAGTCCCCACTTAGCTTGTATATGCAGTGCATACCATTTATAGTAAGTGGACACTTAGGCATCATAAATATTTTGTATTTATTATCTACTCTATTAATTATTGAAACAATAATTAAGATAATGTCTACGAGGGCTTATCTAGAGTTGGTACTCAAACATATATATAAAGATAGATCTAT
>NW_011888870.1:2287320-2306528 GCF_000151845.1 Pteropus vampyrus
AGATTGAATAATTGTTTTAGTTGGCCCGTTATTGAACCACTCCACATTTTCTTTTGTTTAAATCCCATCTGTCATTCTCAAATCATGTTGAGATGGAGAGGTTTGTCTCATCCTCAGCTCCAAAGATTGGCATGTGATTCAGAAGTGGCCAATTGGAACATCCCATCTGATTGATTGAGGGGTAGACATGTGACTCAAGCCCAGACAATCTGAGGCAATGAGGCTTACTTCATAGACCTTTATTATAAACACTGAGAGACAGACATTTCTTTTGCTGGTTTGAAATGGGAATGAGTATTATTACAAAACTAAAACAGAATGCAAAACGAAAAGATAGAGAGAAGCCATTTTAATCAAGACCTCACTTGAGACTTTGAATCCAGCCTTTTCCTAAACTTTTTAATTTTATAAGCCAATACATTTACCTTTTGCTTAAACCAGTTTGTGTTAGATTTCTGCCATTTTCAATGAAAATAAGTACATACTTCTAACAAGTATGTATGAACTTCCTTCCCGTTGATGTCTGAACTCTAAAGGAGAATACTTACATCCATATCCTCATTTGGTAAATGTGTAGCATCTGTTTTAAAAGTACAAAATGTCCAGTATAGTGTGAAGTCAGAAAATGCCCCTCTTCATCTAAGCTGGCTGAAATTGTTCACTTTATTTGCCAGGAAAGCCACACTTCACATTCTTAACATCTTCTCCCAGAATCTCTAAAGGCCTCTGACCTCCAACAGCTTCCTCTCAGGATTAAGTTTCCTGTCCCCAGTTTCTGATGCCTCAACTTAATGAATACATTCGATCTTCTACTTTTTCTCCACAACCGAGATTTGTCTCTTCCTCTAAAACAAACATGATAACCTGCAGTCTGAAAACTGACCTCTGCTAAATTCAAGTTGTTTAATCTCCTTTTTTTTTTTTTTTACTCACAGAAGACACTACTGTCCTTCACATCATGGATAAGAACTTTTATCAGCGAAACAAATAACTCTCACTTCCCAACAGACAACACCTGATAAAGACTTCGTGCAACAGCAGTGGATGCTAAACAGGTGCTAAACAGAGGCTTCTCCCCTAGAGGACACCTTAGTTGCCATAAACAGAATTTTAAATAAATATGATTTTAAATATTTTCAGATAGTTTACCACTTATAATAGGAGACAGAATAAGCCTTCAAGCTGAAAGTCATTTTACTCATTCTTTAGACACACATACCCCAAGTGATAGGCCACTGGTCTAGAACTGGTCTCTCTGTTCATGTGGCTCCTCACACGAAGGCTGTATGATAGTTGCACAGAGCTGGACGGAGAGGTTTCATGCTGGAAAACTAAGATATGCATTCAGGTTCTTTTTAAGCCCCTGAATCTAGGGAAGCATGCAGCTGTCACCCACGGGCTCAGAATAGCTCAGTCTTACGGTCCAGTTGAGTCTCTGGCTGGGTGAGTTTTATGACCTCCTGGAAATAGCTTTACACAGCACCAAGTCAGGTTTATTTATGAACCTACATTAACATTCTGCTTTCAATTCCTTCATGCTTTGTTTCCTGTGACCAAGATACTGCCTTATACTCCAGCCTCTATAACTGAGTTCTTGCCACACAATTCAGACTCCAAGAGGGACAAAAGTTTTCATCTGTGCCCTTGTCAGGTCTCTCAAGAGCTGAAGTCCCACCCCTGAAGTCTGATCCCTGTGTAGTAGTTTCTACCAGCTCTTCCCGCAGCCTGCCAATAGCAAATAACTGCCCAGTATAGTCAAGTGGTTAATGGGAAAACCTCTGGAGTCAGACAGACCTGCATTCAAATCTTGCCTTTTCAGTTGCTGCTATGTAACTTCACATAACGTTTGGATTATTAGTAGCCTTATTTGTAACAGAAGAAAATTCATTAAATTTTGAAATAATGAAGTGTGATAGTATTTGTAAAATGTTTGTCACAGCGTCTGGTGTATTTGTTCATTCTTTCGCTTTATTTAAAGTATTCATCGAGCAACTATTATTATATTTTATGAATGGCTCCAGGTACTAGAGCACATAATATATGTTCGATAAACAGAATTATCAACATAATATTCATTATCATCACCATTACCATTACCACTGGCACCATCAATATTTCTGTTTATTTATTTTCTCACTGCGTCTTCCATTCAGCGTTACTTAAAAGCTTAAGTTCAATCTTTGCACATAAATAAGAACAAGTCACTTCCCCCACACTTTAGGAACTCACGATTTTGTAGAAAAGACAGACATCTGTAGGATACATAGAAATGCAGCATCCTCTGTGTCCTTCTCAAAGAAAGACTTACTGCACAGCTATAAAAAGTGTGGTCAGCAAACCACCTCCAGACTTTCAGCTCCTTCAGAGTCCACTTTAGCTACAGAGAGTGACTTGAAATAAAGACATTATCTTCTCAGGGAAATGCTCCTCAGATGACTGGGCAAGGCAGGAGTATAAATACCAGCCCATTTTGGCCCAACATGGAAAAATTCTAATGACCAATATTTGTTCAAAAGATCCTTGCCAAGTAGACTGAGATTTAAAAATCTGAATTGCAGTTTATTTATCACTTCTCTTAATTCTGCTTCCCCTCTCTTCCTTTTACAAGTGTCAATCCTTTAAAAATATCTTGCATCCCAAAGTCCATCTTAGCTTCTGCTTCTGGAGGATACAACCTTCAATGGTTGCTACCTACAATAATTCCCACTTCAATTTATTGCTTGAGGAAAAAAAGGCAATACAATACAATTTCATGGTAGATTAATCACCACCCTGGCTTCCAAGACAATGTCACTGGTGGAGCACAGACAGCTTCTGAAACAAAGTAGAAGCTTAATTATTAAAACTTTCATGAGTGGTGAATTGATATCTTATGCTAGAGGAAGGGATCACACTAGTGGACTCAGTGTATCAGACATTTGAGATGTATGGAGGAACTGTTAGATGAAAAATAATGAGTCTGGATGACTACTACTAAAAAATAATAGTAACAGGCTACAGAAAGATAATGAACAGCTAAGGAAGAGTAATACGCGATTGAAAGCCAGAGGGCCCCTCTGGTTGCATACAAAGTAGTTTTCATCTCCTGTAGTGGATGGACAAAGAAAGAAGATGACCAAGATTGAGACCTATTAATGTGACTGAACTTTAATGAAAATAAATAACCCAACCAGGACAGGTTTTGTATATCATATAATAGGCTTTATTTGGATATACCCAGGTCTATGACATATAGGATAGGGACATATTAGTAGATGGCCCCAAATATCTTGATTTCTCTGAACACTTTGAGCCTACAAAAATGGTACACTCATTCTCTTTAAAAGCTAGTATTCCCCCTAATCTGGAAGAAAATGCATGCTGACTGTCTAAACAGGTTGCATTTTCTTAAGATAAATGCATTCTCTTAAGATAAGTTATCTTATCTTATAAGATAACTGGTGTCAGGATTTACTCCCATCTACACTTCTGCCCACTAGGTCTATAACTAGAGTATTATAATCATACAGTGGTCAGGGTCAAGATGGAGTTTAGAGTCAGTGCAAAGCCACTGCTCCAAGATTCAGGTACCACTGGCACAGTATTGTTTTACCCACAAGTAGTCCTAGAAGACCCATGCTGCCTGTCTAAACAGGTTGCCATAGAGGACCATAGGAACAAAAAGAAGACATGATGAACTTAAGTCACATCATAATCCACGTAGGGACCTAGTAATGGAGCTGCACATTTTAGCAGCAAGCACTGGCATAAACCAGGGAAACCAAACTAGGTGCTTAAGTCATGCAAATCTCTAGGACACCCAAATTCAAGCTGTTTTAGAGAGCAGAATAATAAAGGGGCCTTATACTATGTCAAGGCACAATTATTCTTAAGTATAATTTATATAATAGGTACATGGATATTTCAGGCAAAAGCTGACGTTTCTACTGTTCTCAACTGACTATGAAAGTCCGATAACAATTTTAACTTTTTTCCTGAGGCACAAAATTAAAATTGTGAATGTCACACAGCTGACATATGAGAGAATCACTACACTAAAGAGTAAAACTAGCTTCTATCTAGCATCCAAATTGCAACTAGTAAATGTGGTGCCTCTTGAATGTGGACCCCCTACACACAATTCTTCCTGGGTTATTGGAAAACAACTGATTCCAGAATGAGTGAGAGATACAGAATGAACCCTGTTCATTGCTGAAGTAGAGACAGCAGGACTGTCTCTAGTGCATTCACTGTATTTCCCTAGGACCTTGTTTTGAGACAGATCTTGAGACCATATCTTGCCTTTGTACCAATGATTAATGTTGTCTAAAGAGTGGATAGTGTCAGCACAGGTGACTTGCAACCATCATCAAAAGGTAAGAGGGATATTATATTTGCTTGGGCACAACCATAAGGAAAATGTGAAGCAAAGTGTTTCATTCAGGTCATTTATTAGGGAATGTGATCTTGGGAGAGGGATGACAAGGCAGTTAAAGAGAGAAAGCCAATATAAAGAGGCATCATTGAGTTTTCCACCACTATGGGACACTTGTGCTTGATCCTAAGGAACCATCTGAGGAGACCTAAGAAATGCATCCTAGGTATTTTCACCTGAAGAACAAAAAGGGAAGCATTTGCTGAATTTCTCCCCTTCCCATTTCTCAAAGGTGATCCAATTGCTGTGTGGGACATGAGGGAGGCTCTGTCAGTTCTTACCCACACAAAGCAAGTCCAAGATTATAAGAAACATAATTATTGCAGTTACATGTATAAAATGTGGGGCCAGAGGATATGAAATTGTACAGAGGTGTCTGATATGAATTTTTACCCATTTTTTTAGAGTTTTAATCTCCATTAGAGCCAGTTCTGGCTCCTTCTTCAAAACTCCATCAGATCTCACCATTTAAAGGAACTGTGCACTGTGAGTTTCTCAAGAATTTCATTTCTTGGATCCACAACCTAATAATTTTGTTCAAATTCAAATAGAATTTCTGGGCAATTCTAAATCTATGCCTTTCAAGATTAAAAAACAATGCCGATGACATAAAATTAATAATGCAACATGCAAATAAATTAGAATAAAAACAACACCCTCTATAAAAAGATATTAGCCTGATATATTCTTTTCTGGAAGAGTATAATTTCCATAAGATTTTGAGGGGTCATACAATAATATTAAAGCAGAAACATAAAACTTCAACCAAATAGTTGGTTTTTATTCAATTTATTTATAGGGAAATTTGCCTCAGATTAATGTTTAAAGAAAGAGTTAGCTAATGGAAGGACTTTGAAAATTATGAGAACAAATTATATATAAAGTATCCCCAAAATGGCACCTGTAGATGATGTGACTAAGTTTAGAAAGTCTTCCAAGATTGTTTGAGGATTTCAATCTGCCCTTTGAGACCTGAAAACCAGCAAGCTTAATTCACCAGTTCTGCCTCCCAGCATTGATAATATACCAAAACTCCAAAAGCAGAGCAACCCAAAAATTATACAGTGACATACCATGGGAGAGGAGATTAATTCCTGATCCTCCAGGCATTGGAAGGCATTTGCACTTCAAATTATTTGTTTTTTTTTAAAAGCTCTCTTAAGTAGAATGACTACAAATGTTACTATACACCAGGGAATTATTAAATCTGCAGGAACAATGTTCAACTTCACCATTTTCTCATGTTTTGTGTCATTAAAATGCATCATTGGTGATCACACTACAAACAAATAACCTTAGAAAAGACCTGTGATAAAAAATTAATAAATTTCTCTGTGCCCTCCAAGCAACAGTTTCTTTCAAAACAATGAGCCTAGAATTCTTGAAAGAATAAAACAGCTTAAAATATTTTTCTTCTTTTTTTTTTTCTTTTTTCCAAAAGGGGGAAAAATCCTTTAATCTAGTGGAAGAATGACCAAGGTACTCTGTACAATGGTATTTCTCCAGTGAAGCGCCTAGGTCCTCTTTCACAGTGGAAACAGAGCTAAAATGATATTGAGCCATTCTTAGCAACACTTCCTATTATTTAATTTTTCAAAACAAAAATACTTATTGAGTACCAGTTGTAATGTATGTCTTGCACTATGCTTGCCAGTCTCTTACACTATCTTATCAAATTTTCACAACTGAGATACAGTAATTTTTGGAGTCTAGGTCACACCCTCTATGCAAGAAATATTTTTAGACATTAAAATACTTTGGCTTATTTGTTGATTTAATTGTGGAAAAATATCACCATTTCTAAGATGAAAAATAAATGTAAGGCTAGCATAGAAGGTCTGGATTTAGAGTGAAAGGCTATGGGAATTAAGAAAAAAAATTTAAGAGGTGGATCTATAGATAAGAAATGTAACTGGGAAAATAAACGTTAAGTGCACTTTAGGCAAAAAGGATGATATAGATGTTTTCCTTGGGCATTTCTTGGCTATATTATTCTCTAAGGCTATACAATACTTAAAGATAGCTAGTTTTTCCACCTAACATTCGAGGCTCAATGCCAATTTGATAAGAGGCCCATTTCCAAATTATAGGACTTTCTTTTCTAAACAACTTGTGATTTTCACGGAGGGAAGCTTAGAAGCACATTTAACAATATATAGATGACACGTATAAGAAGAAGAGCAAATATTAACATCAAAATCACACTTATGGCATCCAGCTAAGAAGGAAAGTGAATATTAATACTTGAAAAACAAAGAAGAAGAATTTATCATTGTTACATAGAACGTTTTTTAATTTTAAAAAAGTACCAAAAAAAAAAAAAGTACAAGTTTATAAGTCTAAAATAGAATAGCTACAGTTTGAGAACAATTCAATTTGCAGAAAACCCTGAAGGTATCGTTGACCTTTGGCTGATTATGAACTTTAGTCCAACCAGTAGAAAAATAAGAAAAAAAAATAATTTTGACATCTTTAACTTTAACTTAGTTATGCGACTCTTCTGTGTCAGGCATAGTGCTAGGCACTGAACATAAATTATCTTATTTAATCCTCACAAAAATCTAATGAGATAAATATTGTTATCCCAATTTGCAGCCATGTCTGGTGACACTAGAGCTCTTGTTCCTAATGCCACACTACACTGTCCTCCAAGAACATCCATCAAGGTCACCATGTCCCGGACATGTTGGATGACTTTGAGAGCAAACTATATAAAACAACCTGCATAGGATAATAAAAATAAGATAGGGGTTTGAAACTTGTTTCATATACAAAATAAATTTTAACTTCTTACTGATATAAAATAACTCTTTAGGAAGGTGAATGATTTGTCTAGAGAAGGTGGTGGGTAGAGAATACAGTAAGTTGCTATACTCAGAGTCCAGAGTGCTAAACATTATTTACAGTGGCCAAGACTTGGAAACAGCCAATGTGTCCTTAGACAGATAATTGAATAAAGAAGATGTGGTAAATATATACCATGAAATATTACTCAGCCACAAGAAAAGATGAAATACTTTCATTTGCAACAATACGATGGATCTTGAGCTTTTACGCTAAGCAAAATAAGTCAGACAGAAAAAGTTGAGAACCATATGATTTCACTCATATGCAGGATATAAAACTGAAAGTAACAAATGAAGAAGACAAACAAACAAAAACTCACAGACACAGACAACAGACACAGACAACAGTTTAGTGATTACTAGAAGGAAAGAGGGGAGGGGGAGGTAGAGAAGGGTAAAGGGGGCCAAATATAAGGTGACAGAAGATTTGACTTTGGGTGGTGAACACACAATGCAATATACAGGTGATGTATTATTGAATTGTACACTTGAAACCTATATAATTTTATTAACTAATGTCATCCCAATAAAATTAATTAAAGAGGAAGTTGTTAAATTGACATAGAGCTATCTGTGAATTGATATTGTTCTGGGAATCTGGAAAATGTTTGATGGATCGCTGCTGTAGAGAAGTAAATTTTGCCTCAGAACAAAGAAGCAACAATTTCAGAAGCCATATAATATTATGAATAGTTCTGCAAAAAGAGTAAATCTGCCATCACTAGGAGTGCTTAGGACAACTCAAGAAAACATGTTAAAATTGCCAAAAAAGAAACAACCACTGCCAATTTCTCTGTTCATCTATTTATGTACTCCTCATTAAGATCATCGTTTCAAGGTTCTAGGCAACATTGAACTTGTTTAGCAGTGTACTTAGGTTCAAAGAACAATCACCGGAGGTTGTGTCGGTTATCACTGAATTAATTGATCACTATCAGTTTCTTTTTTTGTAATTACTTTTACATATTTTATTAAGCTCATCTTTTAAAAATGTCTCAAGTAGAGTAGCTGGAGTAGTGGGATAGCATTTGTAATTCATCCATGCCTCTCCTCACTGTGTACATATTACCATGTTAACACTGAAGAAAGGCATTTTTATTCACCTCTCATTAGCATTTTATTTTTGTGGAATTCTAACCGGAAACTTCTAGCATGATAATTGCACAAGTGAGTTAATTACAAAATATTAATTTCCCTGACTAGAGTCTGAATGCAGAGCTAGTTTACCACAACTTACCACTGTCTCCTAGAAAATTCACTTAGCTGCTCTAAAGAAACCTAATATTAATGTCCACAATGGTTGCTTCTTCCCACCACTTCCTTTCCCAGCTCTGTCCAAGTTAACATCGTTTTCTGAATTCTCAGTCATTTACGGCACCAGCTATCCAGTTTCCATAATCAGAATTCTTGGGTTTGACCTGATACTCACTTTGCCTGTCACTCCTTCCTCCTCCAGTGTCACTAACAACTCATCATTAAATTCTGTTGGTTATAACACAAAAATGTCTTCTAAAATAGTGGTGCACCTTGCTTAGGCATTTTCACTTCCCTAAGTCAGGTCCTCGAGTTCTCTTTTCCTCTCATGGTAGTCTTCCTTCTGGTCTCCCCGCTTCTACTCACTCCCTCCTCGAGTCCATCTAACAAGTCCAGAGAATGCCCTTTCCAGATCTACTTTCCTAAAAATAACAATGCTTCAAGCTGGATGCTTTAGTCCAAACATTGTACTTGGCACAGAAAACCGAGTGTCACCTTCCCTCCACTCTGACTGAAGTCTGCCCCTCCTCCCCATGCTGACTACGTTCCTAGCCAAAAGGCCAGCTGGGCTGCTGCCCAGGACACCCATCAGTAAATCATCGCTCTAATGTAACATGAAGGAGACATTTGTATAGACTAGATCTACTTTCAGAGAAAATATTGCATTAATTGGAAGGAGCATTTTGGAAGGCTGCTTGAGGTCTAGAGTTAATATTTGTAAAGTCAAGATTTAATTACACAGAGGTGTGACTGGTTTACTAAAGGGCTTTTATTCCGAGAAGAAATTTCTGGGTGGATGTGAACTGCTTAGGATAATGAGAGACCCAGCATCGCCCCAGGAGACTCCTTTCTTGATTACTACTCCAATTAGGGGTAAGTCACTTCTTTCTAAATAAGGAAGTGGATATAAATACACAAATATAAAATGAATACATAAATAAGAACACAAACAAACAATGCCAGCTTAAAGGACCTCCTATTTCTGAGCCATCCACACATAAACCTGCCTAGGTTTGGCCCTATTCCTGTTTGCTAGGCATTTGGGGGTTGTGCATTTGCACATGTTGTTTCCCAAGTCATGAATACTCATCAACTCTCTTGCTTTCCCATCCCACTTCTCAGAATGTCCTTCTCATCCTCAGTGACTGAACTTAAAGAATACAAGCTTTTCCTGATGGCCTCAGGCATCTATTTTCTCCTTCCTCAGTATACTCTCTGCATTTGTACAGATCACTTTATTTTTTATTACTTATCATCTTGAATATGGTATATGTTTTTACAAGTCTATTTTCAATTACAGTCTACTCGCAGGCAGAAATAATTTCTTATTTATTTTTATGTCCCCTGTGCTTAGTTCAATACTTTGCTCTGGCTAAGTGGTCATTTAATGTTTCTCGGATTAATTGAATTATTTTCTGCATTGCATTACTTCTAAATCCTATATCGTGCATTCCAGTTTTGATTGAGTCATTAACCCCTTCAGTAACTTCAAAAAATAAGAATGACACTATACACACATCTACATTGAAGCGCTGTTTGGAGAATCGAAGGAGATAATGTACAGAAAATGAGTCAGTGTAGCAACATGCCCTACCAACTCAATTGTTGTACCATAGCATTAAACATTTTTTTTTTCATATAAAAATATTTGTTAAATTGAGTGGCTGTATCAGTAGTAAATCAAGATCTGTGTTAGAAAAACAATCATATTAATGAAAAAGTCCAAGGTGTTTAATTACAGGCTCAAGTCCTCTGAGCAAAAGGAGTAATTAGTAAGGCTTCATTATGAAACAATGACTCCTCTAAGGAAATCTGCAAAAGATTGGAATTCAGTTGGTCAGTAAACACATTGCTCCAGAATGGCATAGTAACAATAGAGTGCCTTGGCATTCTCAGACACTATTAGGAAGGGAAAGAAATCTGGAAAATGTATGTAGAAAGAAAGTCTGAAAATCAATAACATCAGCAGAGAGAAAATAACAATGGCATCAAGACAGGTCTTTGCAATTATAGCCTTCTCTTCATATGAAATATAAAGAAGACAGTCATCACCAGGTCCTAAATAATATGGTCCCAACTTTCAAATGAAGCTTTATTTGCTACTTCACTACTACCCAAATAAATGGAAACAAATTAAATAAATGAATAAACAAAGCCAATACTTGTTTCACTAAATATTCTATTTATTGCCTAGTGGTGGTAGATATCTATTGACTTTGCTTAATGTACATTATTCTGTTAAATATCATTGATTTGCAGAACCTGCCCATCCCCAAACTTCAATCCCTGTTGTCTGAGTTGGATTGACCACTAAAAATGGCTATGTGACTCTTGCCATACAAAGAGTTCTCGTGTAGATAGGTGATCTAAGCTGGGTAATGAGAATCGTATACAATCTGGTTGAACTGTTGCAAAAGAGACACTCCCTTGTTGCTGGAGTTATCACTAGGTGGGATGTAGACTTGTAACCCACTTATCCGACAATCCTAGCAACAAGGTGACCATTTTTCCTCTACCCATAAAGAACTTATCTGAGGATTAACTCAATACCTTGCTCTCCTTAAGAGAAATTCCAATATACACAATAATTTCTATATCACTACTGTTTATGCATGCGTTACTTTTCTAACTAGACTCTAAGAACTTCTACAAACCTGTGGTAAAGTGAAAAGGGCCCAGCTTTATAGACAATTGTTGCAGATCAGGATCCTGGCTCTACTGCTGTCCAGTTGTGAAATCTTCAGCAAGTTACTTAATCTAACCCTCAGAGGTCTTCATTTACTAAGGTAATAAATTTATCTCAAAAGTGGAATAATGCATATCAAATGTCCTGCACATAATAGGACCTCAGTATAGGTCATTTTCCTAATCTATCTGGATCATGTGTCATATCTGCTGTGTGCACTTAGCGCTTAGCATAAAATATTGCTGGGCACAGTAAAGTTTCTGAATAATTAATAGTGCAATGATGGTAGTATTGCAGGATCACAGCAAAGTAGGACACTCTAGATACAAAGCAGGATGTGCCTGTTTGATTGGTCCTTGAAGGACATCTCAGAATTTCTGTCCCCTAATATATCCACCATTCTGGTAAGAAATGTGCTGGCATGTTGCTTTAAATTTAGTGACTTTGATAAAAACTACAATCAGAAGTCTGAATGAGAATGTCAAATTAAAAATTGAAATTTATTTGTGTGTATGCGTGTGTGGAAAAGCTGGAAGAACTAACAGTAAAACAACTTCTTCATGAAAGAAAGTTCTAGTAACTCCTTTTTAGAAATATTAAAAACATAGTTTTTATAAGTGCACCCTCAAGAATGACTGCCTACACCGTTACCCTGTAAAATTCCTCTATAATACCAAAGGTATTATAATTAGCACTAGTGTCCAGAAAGGGAGGTGGTACATCTTTAATACTTAATCTACCATTAAGTATGCCAAATTAAATCTTCCTCCAAAACTCAAATCCTCATGATATTTGTCTAATGGAAGGAACAAAGTGACAGTCACAGGCAATGCTGAAGCCTCAAGGAGTAAAACGTTAACTGTAAGTCTTGAAGTAACATCACAAGCATTGTTTCAGAATACTGTGACCAAGTTGTACTTTGTTTTACTTCCAAGGAATGGATGATGTCAAAACAAACAAACAAACAAACAACAACAACAACAACACCTACATGCACCAATCGGGGCTTGATGTTCCTATTCCTATAAGGGGAAAAGAAATAAAAAAACTCTACTAGGCAACTATCTTTAGATGAAAATAATTAACTCAATTTAAGAAAGTGAATATCCCTTTGAAACACTAAATACAAAGTGTATTGTAGAAAATACAAAGAGCAATCTCACTCTCTGCCCCTTTCTTCCTCTCTCTTTCTCTCCTCCCTCCTCTATGTCATGCACACATATAAATACAGAGGAAATAAAGAAAGGAAGAAAGAAAGGAAGAAGGAGGAAAGAAGGAAGGAAGGAAGGAAGGAAGAAAGGAAAGAAGGGAGGGAGAGAGGGAGAGAGGAAGAAAAGGAGAAAGAACATTCCAAGCTGTTATAGACTGATTATAAAATATTCCATTCTTCCTTGTGTCTGCAGTGTGACTTAACAGTTCCTTCTGAGTTGGAATTAATTGTGTTATGCCTTCTCTCTGGGTTAGTTTTTTTATTTTCTTGACCAATGAATTAAGGTGGCAATAACTGTGTCTGTTCCAATTTATGCTTCAAGAAGGCTAATCGTTAGTTATCACTATATGACATACAACTCCACAACTCAATGGCTTCAAATAATTAGCAATTTTTATTGCTCAGAAATCTATGGTACAGTTAAGTGGTTCTGTTGATCTGGGCTGTGCTTGGCTAATCTCGGCAGGGCTTGCTCATCGTTTAGCAGGCAAACTCAGGCTTTTTCATAGAGTGGTAGCAGGTTTTCAAGAGAGTTAGCAAAAGCATGACTGGCCTCTTAATCCCTAGGCTTAGAAATAGCAAATGTCACATTTACCCATTTCTGTTTTCCAACACAATTCTAAAGGTCAGTTCAGATTCGAAGAATAGGGAAATGGACTCTACTTCTTGATGGATTAGACAGCCAATTTACATTTTAAAAGGTATGGATAAGTATGAATAGATAATTGCGACCATATTTATAATTAATCTAATACAAGAGACCCTGAACACTTGAGCCCACCCTCTTTGAATCCTATTTCTGCTATGAGAACAAGTCTAGGTTACTCTACTAGTGATTTGACATGTGACCCAGTTATCCTGATCAGCTCAGCGATATGCCAACCAACTTCCAGACTTGTGAGGAAGGCCATTTTGACCAGCTAGCCCCTGAATGACCAACTAGATCTATAAAGGTACAAGAGGAAAAGAAGGCAAGATAAAAACCAAACCACTTATTTATGCCAGTCCACATTGCTGACCCACAGAATACTGAGCCAAATAAATAGTAATTTAAGCAACCAAGTTCTTGGAGGTTTATTAAGCAGCAGCACTTTCGTGTTAACAGCTAACTGGTGTACAAGCTTTCGCTACGATGAATATGTCCATGTCCGATTACAGGCTGCTGTAACAAAATACCACAGACTGGGTGGCTTATAAACAACAGACATTTATTCTCACAGTTCAGATAGGCACTGAAGTCCAAGGTTACGGTGCCAACGTGGTTGGGAGATGGTCCTCTTTCAGGTTACAAGTAGCCCTATGTGGTGGAAAGGACCAAGGCGATATCTGGAGCGTTCTTTATAAAAGCACAAATTCTATTCATGGGGGCTCTACCAAATCACCTCCCAAAGTCCCCATTAGGATTCAACATGAGTTCTGGAGGGACACAAATATTCAGAACATAGTAGCCTATTATTATGATTAATCAACAAGGCATAGTAGATGATAAAAAGTGAACACAGAACACATTAGTAGTCCCATGCTGCTGACAGTCTTTCTGGTAGGACAAATCCCCCCAGTCATCATCTATTATTGTTGTTGCTGTGACTCTGTCTGCATGTTATACTGGTATTCTATGACCTTCAGTGGTGAGTTGAACTCATGGCATCCTTTATGTGTTAAGTCTTTTTTTCACTTACTTCTTGCAAATGTTCAACTAAATATGGCATTTTTGCATATTGAATTCAACCACCTGATAATGTTTTGCATGATCTAAAACCATTTTACATTCATCCATTCATTTATTTATTCATACATTTAATAACTCCTTATTCCACAATTATGTTTGGGCCCCAATTATATGCAAATTGCTGTGGAAGATTTTAGATATATAGTTATAAAATATATACAAGAATTGACTTCAAGGGGCATTTAAGACCAAAAAAGAGAGATAAATACATAGGCAATCACTATACCATGTGGCCAGTGCTGAGATGGGTTACAAGGGAGATCTTTGGCTGCAATATATAGAGTATATAACCCAGTCTTAGAGAAATCATGATCTGTAGTCGATTGATCTAAAGGAAGTGTTTCAGGGGGAGAAAAAAGACTTAGGATCTTTTAAAATGTCAAATCCAAGGCCCCCAAATACACTTAAAGTTATGGGCATCTCTGAAGCTAGGGCTGAGTAATCTACAGTTTAACAAGTATGCTACATGATTCATGTACCCAGTGAAGTCTGAGAACCACTGCTCTGGGTTGAGTAACATCTATTTGGAGACCTGGAGAGCCAGTTTGATTTAGTTCAACATATGTTTCCTCCTCAGAGTACACATAATAAACTGATGTCAATTTAAGAATGCAATTCAATGATGTCTGAGATATCACTGATTCAAATGTAAATCATTAGCAGACTGATTTAATTTTTTTTAACTATGGTCAATAACAACTTGACTTACTTATAACTCACTCCATAACTGATGACAACAAGGGGCAGTAGAAGTCCTTGTTTAAGAGTTCAGCCTCTGGGGCCAGATTTCCTGAGCTTAAGTCTGAGCTCTGCCATTTATCATGTGTGTAGCCTGAAGCAAATAATCTAATCTCTCTGTGCCTTGTTTCATATGTGAAACAAGGATCTTCTGGAGATACCTCATTACCAGCTGTGAGAACAAAATAAGTTAATATATGTACAACACTTGATATACATAAATTAATTAATAAAGATAAAGTGCTTGGCACAAAGCAAGTACCATAAAAACATTAGGTATCATCTTTAATATCGGACTCTTAATTCTTTGCTTTTCTAGGCCTGCCTTAAACTCACCATCTTCCCCTTCCTTGCACATCATTTTCCTGGTGTCTGTTCTGATGGAATACATTCAGTGTTTTCCTGGGGAGGCCCATGCATTGCATATGCCTGATCTACATCTGAGGTCGGCCTCAAGGAGAGCTTTGTTCCCCTTAGAGTGTTGGTATCATTCTAGGTCATTGGTCCTTAGAATAATAGAAACCTAAAAACCTGATACTTCATTTTTATCTCTTAAGACCAACAAATAATTCATCTTCTTCTTGAGGGGAACCAAAGTTTTGTCACCGCAAAATATGCCTTTTGGGATATTGATTTTTAAGTTGATAATTTTTAAGGCACAAAAGACTTAAAAAGAACCTTTGACATTTCTCCTTTACCTGCCAAAGGAATTTAGATAGAGGACCTGCTCCAGGAATGGAGATATTGTCATAAATAACTATAGTTTAATATAAATTAGTGTGTGAGAGACAAAGAGCAACCTAGCAAGGCCTATCTGTTCAAAGTCCTATCTCTGTCCCGTTGTTAAACATGGCCCAGCAACCATTTATTTACCAAACATCTGCTTTTCCATCAGCATATGAATTGCTGTCCTGCCCTTTGAAGTCTCACACCATAAACCCTTCTCCTTAGTTCCAAAATGGCATATAAGCCTTAACTGCCCAATGGATCTTCAGGTCTCGTATGGCACCTCCCACATATAGAGTTGTGATAAATTTTGCATAATTTCTTTTCTTAATCGGTCACATATTAATTTTAGCCAGAAGAACTTGGAAAGGTGGGAGGAATATTATTTTTCATGTGTCCACACTCTTCAGTAGCACACTCTTTAGTCCTTCAACATGAAGTTATTGGAAGTAAGGATTTGTTGGAAATACGAAAATTAGGCAGTTGTCATTTATATCCCCTACTTACTTGTATGTGAATAAATGTATCTGTCGGCTCTTCATTAGGGAGCTACTTGAAGCCTCTGTTCTTGGAAACTCCTCATTACTTCATGCATTCTTCTGATAATGTGCCTGAAATGGAGCGTGAAAAAATGCAATCTCACCACATACTCCACTACTCCAAAATTTTATAAAGTTCCAGGGCAACTAAATAAACTTAAAAAAATAATACAAATTGAATACATAAAATCCTAAGAAAGTTTTAGATGCATTTTAAAAATAGATCATTACATTCAACATTAAACCTTAGATTAGTTAATAAGAACAAATTTTTAAAGCTCTGTTTAAAGATGATTCACATGTATTTTTATCAAGTTGTTATCTTATTAATAAGCTATAGGAGTTCTTTATGTATTATGTACATGTTTATCAAATATTTTCTTTATGTACATGTTTATCAAATATTTTCCCTTAGTCTGTGAATTGCTTTTTCATTTCCTTAAGGTCATTTTTGGAAAAACATAGTTTTTAATTTTGCTCAATTTTAATTTATCATGTTTTTAATGATTCACACTTCTTGTACCTTGGCCCAATTCCAGTCACAAATATTTTTTCATGATTTTTCTAAACATTTAATAGCTTTAGTTTTTATATCTAGGTCTATCATTCATTTCAAGTTAAAATAGGCAAAATATTTGAACAGACCTTTCACCAAAGAAAATATGCAAATGGATTAGGCACAAGAAAAGATGAACAATATCACTAGAGATTGAGGAAATTGAAGGAAAACCATAATGAGACACTACTGCAACCCTAGTAGAATAGTTAAAATTCAAAAGGCTAATAATATCAAGTATTGGTGAAAATGAGGAATAACTGAAACTTTCACACATTGGTGAAATCACTTTGGAAGAGGTTATGCAATTTCTTATAAAGTTGAACATAAAATCACTACATGATCCTAGGTAACTATGTGACAAAAACAAAAACAACTATGTTTATATAGAGACTTATGCACAGATAATAATAATAATAGTCCTGGAAAGAATCCAATTGTTTTTCAACTGTGAATGGCTAAACAAACTGTGACATATCCATAAAGTGGAACACTACTCAGCAATAAGAAGGAATTAACTGCTGGTATGTGAAATGACACAGACGAATCTGCAAAGCTTTAAGTTGAGAGAAAGCAGACATAAAAGACTACATACTATGGGATTCCATTTATAGGAACTTTTAGAAAAGGTAAAATAAAAAGCAGAGAAGTCATTTCCAGAGGCTGGGATTAGAAGGAAAGCACAGACTGAGCAGGGCAGAGGAAACTCTGGAGTGTGGGGAATTATCCTTCCTGGAGCGGTAGTTGCATAATTGTAAACATTTGTCAAAATGCACTGAAGTGTAGACTTAAACTGCTGAATGTTATTGTACATAAATTAAACCTTGATAAGCTGATTTTAAGGTGCAGTTAGATTAAAATGTCTTTAAATTAGAAAAGAATGATATACTAAATTTATTTGTCCTCTCCCCAAAATAATGGAAGCAAATGTATTCTGTGTGCATAGACATATTTTACAGCGTTTGTATTGTGCTAGGAAGAATTACGTCAAAGCTCTTAGTTCAGTGTACATACTGACAGTTTTAACAGCTCCCTCTCATTGCAACATATATCGATTAGTCACCACAAGGAAGTAATAACTCATTTATCTAAGTTGAACTTTTTAAAGTTTTTAAAATCCTTGTCCTCTAATAAAATTTTTAAGTACTTTGCAATAGCTACAGAACTTTTCTAAGGGGAGTTGGAAGTAACTGGGATTATTTATTCTTTAATGAAATGCCTGAGGATCAGTTCAAATAAAAGTGCTCTGAAAACATCATATTTTGTATGAAATTAAAATGTTAGAGTATCTTGATCTGTACTAACATTATTATCGTCAGTTGTTTCTGTGCTTTTTAAACAACTTAAAATACTTTTGCAAACCACGGTGAAAGAAACATCAGTAAAAGAGGACATCAGTGATTCCCAAAACGTGCACAATGTTCTCGAGATATGTAAACTGTTTTATGGGGCTACAAAATAAAGGAGTTTATGTTGTGATTTAGAAATAAAAACAAACAGAATAAAATAATATGATATTATGTACTCAAGAGCTTTTAATCCCTGAGCTGCCTAGAGCAAGAAGACAAGAATTTAAATATTAACACATGGTGTGGTTCATCACACAACCTGGAGCATTCAAATAAAAGTGCTTAGAAAGAGCAGGATATGAAGGACGCAAAGAGGCAGTATAAGAAACTTACAGTGCCTACTTCTCACTGCTGTGTATATGACACTTATCAAGTGAGAAAAACAATATAGGATTTCAGGAAGAAGAGAGAGGATTAGAATAGTCAGAGGCCTTTTTAGGGGACACAGTGCTTAATATGGGCCTTGTTAGACAAGCAGATTTAGATGAGGTGATGGGAAAACTAAGAGAGACTTAAAGCAAGACATGGAGAATGAACCAACTATAGCATAGGGTAGAGAACAGATTGAGTTTGGCAACTACTGTGATCAAGCCAAGCGTTGTCTCCAGGTCATCAAATCAGGAAGAGTGGGGTTGAAGGAGAATAAAATGAACTTCCAAAGGACATAATGGGAATTTCCTTTAAAATTACCATGGACCTCTGATTAAAAATGGTAGCTTTCAAAAAAAATTACAGATAAATTTTAAGAAGCTGAATGACATTTAAAATCCAGATTGAAAGAGTCCAAGGAGTATTCACCAAAAAATACTGTTCGTCATATAATGATAATGGTAGAAAAAATTTATAATGGGTATGCTAAAATTATGCAAGTGACAAGAAAAGAAACATGATCATAGTGTATTATTTGGCTCTGGAGGGAATAACATATAATATAAATATTGACATTATTTAAATAAAATTTTATTGACTCTATTGGGAGAATAGAAGAAAAATAGTAACTGGGGATGAGGTATTAGTGATAGCACTTACTCTTCATCTGTAATAAGAGAATATCAACAGATAATGTATAAAATAGATAAAGCAAAAATATATAAATATATCATCATAGATGCACGAAAGCCGAGGTAATTGCATATCAATAATTAAACAGATTTCCTCTGG
>NW_011888870.1:2307918-2313757 GCF_000151845.1 Pteropus vampyrus
GCATTTTACTTGATTGAATTCTGGAAGGTTAGAGCTGTGAAGAACTTTCAAAACCATTCTGTCAATCTCCTTCATTTCATAGATGATAAAACTAAAGACCAGAGGTACTGAATGGACGCAAACAAGATCACATGACAAATGAAGATGAAACTAGAAATCAAATCTCCTTGAATACAGCCTTATACCCTTACTTCTACTTATTGCTGCTTGAATGAGTCCAACTTGGGGGGAGAGAGAGAGAGATTAAGATGCAGATAATAAAACTATAATGGAAATCACAAACATGGAGATTAACAGTTTTGACAAGAGGACAGGACTGAAGGAGGCCACATAACAGAACTATGGCTCTGCAATTTACACATTCTTTCTAGTGTCCTGTGAATAGAAAGGCTAATAATGAGCCTAGCTCAGTGACAGGCAAACTTTTCTCTGTATTGGGTAAAGTAGTAAATATTTTATGTTTTGTAAGCCACATATGCTCTCTATCTCGTATTCTTTAATTTTGTTTGTTTGCAACGATTTAAAAATGTAAAAATCATGTTTAGCTCAAAGGCTATAGAAAAATAGGCCACAGACTGATTTCCTGACCATTACTGTAGGCTATTAGTAATAAATGTCTTTTGAGAGACAGAGGTCATGGATAAGAATGTAAGCTCTACTAAACAGTGTACAGACAGATGATCTTGTTGTGAGCAGAAAACAATTTAAGGACATTTAAGTTATTAAAAAGCCCTTTCAAATCTGTTAGAAAAATGGTAACAGCCAAAGAAGAGAGACAGACAATCGTAGGCCAACTATAGGCCACATGTGATCACTAATAGTTTTTAAGTTTTATGTAGAATAATATTGTTAGTTTCTTGATGTGACATCAATTAATGCTATAACATGGTGATTATATAGTAATTATAACTAAATATAACAGTGAACTTCATGGGCAATGAAGGAAATACGATCCATAATTCATTAATGAAAATGTTGTTTACTGAATAATTAATCAAAGACACACAAAAAAATGATGGAAATCTTAGAAAATCTCCACAGTGTCACCTTTCACAGCAGGAAGGAGGATAGACTCCATTATGAAACCATTAATTAGGTGATTTTTCTCCTCAGTGCAAAGTGAAAAACAAGTAAACAAATTAGAGTCACACCTGTCCTTCTGCTCAAGTATATTTGCATGCTCCTTAATACCGTAAGCATTGTCTGGAAATGGATAGATGATAGATAGATAGATAGATAGATAGATAGATAGATAGATAGATAGATAGATAGATAAGAGCTAGAGAGACATGGAAATAGATTTATACCACATACTCTACTACTTCATGTACATTGATTAAGCCTCACAAAGTTACACAGTAGGCATCATGTTTCCCATTTTAGTGATGTAAAACTGAAACTCACAGAAGATAGTTAATTGTCCAAGTTCTCATAGGCAAGAAGTAATGGAGTCAGGATTTGAATATTGGTTACTATGATACCAAAGCTTTTGTTTTTTCACCATCTCTTGCTTCTCTTAGAGCACTTCCATCTCTGATAATTGTAAGAACTTTCTAGTTCTAGATTTTCTGGTGCAAACTACCTATGGCTTTCAATTAAACCCAAAGTAGAGCCACAAACAGGGCCCCTAAGACACTGAACCCCTGGTAGATGAAGCCTGGGAGAAAGAAGACACCATGGAGGTTTGGCTGGAGACATGGTATTGGGAGGAAGATTGATAATGGCAGAAGCTGCAGATAGACAAAAGGAAATAGCTGACTTTGCCTGTACCTGGATTCACTGAATCAGCTTTAACGTCATCTGCAGGTATAATCGCCTCTTGCTCTAGCTCTTAACCTCTGATTATCTGTTACTACTACTACTACTACTACCAGCTACAACTTCTTCCAACACTATTTTTGTTAACGCCTTTTAGCTATTAACATCTTCAAAAAGTTATCCCATGACACCTTCTAGAGTTTCTGTTGTTTGCATGGATTTTAATTCTGTAATCAAATAGCGGCATCATTTTTCCTTTGTGTCTTGAGCATGAGAAGTCCAAAGCCTCAAAAAGTTCAAGCAAGTGGTAAAAAAAAAAACAAAAAAAAAACCTATTCTACATTCTCAATACTATCGCATGTTTGTTAATATTTAAATCGAAGACCAGAGAATGGCAGTGATAAGAATTTATTCTTCACTAAAGCCCAGAAACACCAGCAGAGAACCCAGAAAGAGAAGCTGGAATGGGGTGGAGATGCATGGTGAAAGAGGCAAAGTAACAAAGACAGCAGGATCATGTTCTAGTCAAGAGTGAATCTTCCCATTGTATTACAGCAAGACGCGGGGCTGGTACTACGAACTCCCTACAGCTTCGATGCTGAGATAGATCTTTCTCAGGAAGACTATCTAGTGAGCAGAAGCAAATTTCTCTCCCTTCTTGACCCAGACCCTTGAATTAATCTCAGTTCTTTGAAAGAATATGTGTTTCTGTGTCTCCTGACCAGCATGGAAATACATCACAGGAAAAAAAACAAAAAAAAAAAAACAAAAAAACTGAAAATTAGAAATAAAGCAGAGAGAAGCGTGCACTCAATAAATGGATAGATCATCTAATTGCAAGCAATTAATTGTATTTATTTTTCTCAATTGCTAGAGTTTACTTCTGGACTTGAAATCATAAAAACAACCAGCTTGAGAGCAAAAGGGACTTGGAAAGGACCCAGGTTTTCTTAATACTTTCACATGAAGCAGGTCATACGTGAGAGATGGCAGAGGTTTTGACAGGTAAATACCAGTTTTTCAGAAAAATTGAGTTTATTAATAATAATCTCCCAAATATTTTTGAAAAGATGGCAACAAGAAAAGAGCGGAAAACTATGGCCCGAGGCGTCACAAAGCAGTTGCATCATCCCGCACTCAGGTGTTCAAAACACACTGCTGAGGTCGATGTGATTGTCCCTTGCCCTTAAAAAAAAAAAGTATATGTGACATGCGTGCGTGTATGCTTCTATGTGTGTGTTCATGTAAGAATTATGAAAATTAACTTATTTTATAAAAAATTCATCCGTATTCCCTGAATACTGATCAGAAGATTCTTCTTTTCTTTTCTCTTCATATTTTCTCCCAGCTTGACCCGTGTTGTAGCATTCTCTCACATAAAAGATACAACGAAGTATAATAATCCTGCCATTTCCCTCAATATATCAGCCTATAATCTTTAAAGGCTGGTAAATGTAGGGGCTTTCAAAACTATGAAGATTTCTCAAAGAAAGAGTGGAGCTTTGGGGGCAGGAATTAAATTAAACTATTCAATTCTCTCCACATTGTTGATCTCTGTGTCAGTAAGGAAAGTTGACAAGCTCCTTCCAAAGTTAGTAAGAAATCTTTGGATTGGCTATTGTGTTGACTCATCTTAATAATAAGTACAATTGCTGGTATTTTTTTCCAAACTCCATGTTGATTTTACGTGCCCTCAATCTTAATATCGTATTACTTATTCATGAGTATTGCTGGGATCTTCTATATGGATGTACGCCCGAACAAACTTTTTATATCTTAAGGTTCTATTGGTCCTTTAAGGGTATCTATTGTTTCTTCTAATATATTCTCACTCTCAATCACATTCAGAAGCCACAGAAATACATTCATTTTATTTAGACTGTAATCTACAGTTGCATGTAAGAGTTTGCAGAGACAAAAGCCAAGGCTTTCACAAGTAAACTTTGATAAATTGGAGGGAGCCCAAGATGCAAATAAAGTTTTAAGAGGAATTCCAAAAAAACAAATATGTGAGAGCAAGCAGCAGAATAGTTACTCTGACAAAATAAAAATTGGGGTGAGGGCTGTCGATTGAAGACTAAAGGGGCACACAGCCATTGGGTGGACAAGCCTCGCTTCCACAGACAAGTCAGGGTCTCTAACTGGGCTCTTGGGGCTCACTTTTTGGAACTGCTATTTATCTTTTGCCAAAAAACATTCCTTTTCCTTCCTTGGCTACATGTTCCTCATGGACAGGTTTTCTATGTATCTCTGATTTCTAGCCTGCATCGTGCCTTAGATATCATTGCAACTCAGTAAATCCGTGCCATTAAAACTTATGGAAATGAAATAGATTGCAGCTTCTGCAACGTATGTTGACTTACTTAGAAAACATTTTTTTGGTTATTTAAGAATTACAAAAAATAGAGAAAGATGTTGAATTTCTAAAACATTTTTACATATTTCATATAAAATATTAAAGTTAAATGAGAAGTAAAATGTATTTGCAGTACAAGCAGCATAAGCAAACAAATCACATTCTGAAGGAAGGTAATTTCATTTTCCAACCTGGCTGCTGACTACAGAAATCAGGCTATGATGCCTTGCTTCCTGCCACAAAGATGAACAATTTTGTAAAAAGGAAGCAGATTAATAATATAACAAATCCGAGCTGAATGTGTTCTGTTATTTTAAAGCCAAGGAGGCAGCACTGTTGTCTTACTTCAGAATCAAGCTTAACTTTATTTTCTATTATGTACTAACTATTGTTCTAAAACAAGATAAATTTATTTTCTGCAAGCCACTAAACAGCCACCATTAAATAAGATTGATTCTGAATCTCTCTAAAGCAACTCTCCTTTTATTTTATTTTTCATCAGTGTTAATGAAAACAGTGCCTTAATAAAATGGAATCTAATATTTTTGCCACATAGTGCTTTTAGACACTTAAAAATCTCAGTCATTTCTGAAACATAAGACTTAGAAGATTCATTTTTTTTCCCACAAGGCTATGTTTAAATAATATCTTAAGAGGAACTTAAGGAGAAGGAAGAATTACACTATTCTCAAATAAATCCTTTAGGAGGAAAGAGACAACAATGATTCTTCTTGAGGTTGTATTTTTTTTTTTCCTTAAAACAATCAAAAGTGAAACATGAAACATGTACTTAAGAATTGCTAAGTATTTTATCAAAAATACTGTTGGCTAAAAATTAAGTATTAACTAATAACTTAAATGTAAGATTTATTTATTACATCCATCGTGCTTATACAATGAAACATTCTTAGAAACTACATTTTAAAATAAAATCCCATAAATAGATATTTTCCCTTGCATAATGAACTTTTAGTCACAGTAAATATTCCACTTGTTACAGAACAATAGAATAGTTTACTGTTACTGTCATTTATTCATGCTTGCACCAATAATTTATCAAGCACTCACTAGATGCTAGGAGAAATTATAGGTTCTATTTAATTATACAAATTATGCCCAGTTTTACAATTTACTTTTACAATTGTCTTACTCAAGCCAAAGGAAAAAATTCCTATTATCAAGCCGTGTGGATGGTACCTTAATCAGTCCTTTAAGATTTAAATGTGTGTATTATTTTGGATGCTTCCTTTGGGCACAATATGCTTGATGCATTATTCATATTTATTTGAAATTTAAAAATACGACCTGTGATACCACGTAGTGTTAATTTAACATTTTTTGCTTACTGTCATTAACTAAATGAGAATTATTTAACCAAACATGAATAGCATCAATGTTCTAGGCTTTTTCTTATTAAATGTACATAGTTCGTTTCTGATACATCTCCATTGAGTTACTGGAAATTTATCTAACATAACATGTGCTGTAAAATATAGAACTCACACAATCTAAGTTAATATTGTCCTTTGTAAGAATCAAATGACACATTCCAGGATTTGTATGGAGAAGAATATTAAAACTTAAACGTCTGTTCTCATTAACACTCTTACTGGAAATTCTTTTCTCCTGTGTTCTAGACCCTATTATCTTTAAGCACTGCTAAATCTTCCCTTTACAATGTTTGTATACATGTGTGATTATGTGTGTGCACATATGTGTATGGTA
>NW_011888870.1:2313807-2323761 GCF_000151845.1 Pteropus vampyrus
TAGTGTTAATTTAACATTTTTTGCTTACTGTCATTAACTAAATGAGAATTATTTAACCAAACATGAATAGCATCAATGTTCTAGGCTTTTTCTTATTAAATGTACATAGTTCGTTTCTGATACATCTCCATTGAGTTACTGGAAATTTATCTAACATAACATGTGCTGTAAAATATAGAACTCACACAATCTAAGTTAATATTGTCCTTTGTAAGAATCAAATGACACATTCCAGGATTTGTATGGAGAAGAATATTAAAACTTAAACGTCTGTTCTCATTAACACTCTTACTGGAAATTCTTTTCTCTTGTGTTCTAGACCCTATTATCTTTAAGCACTGCTAAATCTTCCCTTTACAATGTTTGTATACATGTGTGATTATGTGTGTGCACATATGTGTATGGTAAGCATCTGTGAATGACTCTGTGTGTGCGTGCACGTGTACATGTGTGTGCATGTACTATGCGTGAGAGTCTGTGTATGTGAGTATACATTTCATGTACTATTGATAGTTCCTTTTTTTGTTTTACATTTATAATTCCTTCCTATCTCAGAAATAACGGAGTCTGTATCTTTGTCTTGAGCCTCTTTGATACTGCACATGGTTTTATTATGAACTAAAAGATGGTGCAAGGAATATATAGAACTTTGGTGTTATACTTAAACCATTTATCTTTAGTTAGAAAAAATATACAAAAACATAGCTTAATATTAGGGCATAAATATCTTACAGAACAAGGGGTAGAAAGTACCAGGATTGGCTAAATGATTTGCTCAGTTACATCATCAAAGACCTGTATGCTTTCATCTTTCTGTTTAGCATCTTCATTAAATTGACCTTTACACCAGGCTTGGTCACTTTTGTTCATATGATGTCTTCACTACTCCAGCCATCATGTTCTTATGCAAAAATATTGTCCAAAATTCAGGAAAGAGAGTATTTTCTGAGCTAGCTTTCTCAGAGGACTTTCTCAGAAGTCCTCTGTAGTCAGTCTTTCCCATTGGCCTAAGTTAGGTTGTGATCTTATGATCCTAACTTCAAAAGAGGCTGGGAAAGTAAGGAAACTATCTGGAATTTTCAGCTTTTATATGGGAGTCGGTCTCTGCTAAAAAAAAAAAAATAAAAAAAAAATGTTACAAATCGGCAGTATCTGCTATTATTAATAAAGAGAAAGAGACAACAGGCAGAAAATGCCTCAGCTCAAACAGTATTTTCTTTGTGTATTGACCCTGGTGATTCCAGAAGTCTGCCGAGAAGACAGTGGACACGTGCCCAAAACAGAAAAGGGGACTGGTAAGCCTTTGTTAATCTTCAGCCTGGCTCCAAAATGGAAAGTCTGAACATGGTTTTTATAAGAAAGAGAAAAATTCATTTTAGTATTTTATAGCTCCTTTGAATTCTAGAACTCTCCATTCCCCATAAGGGCCTAACTGCTTGAATAATTGGGAGAGATGAACTCAGACATGACTCTCTTACAAGGTTTCTTGCTTCTGCTTTGACGTTTTCAACACCATGTGACCCTCAGCCCACAGGTTCTCTGGAATCAGACTGTATTAGACATAGTGGTGTTTGAGGTTTCTCTTCTCTGTCTAGCAGTATTAGAATAAACACCCAGAATCCCAGAGAACTTTTAAATCAACCAAAGAAATGAAAAAGAGAATGAGAAAATAAAAGTTGTTACCAGATGGTTAATTTTAATAGATAAGAAACATCAAAGAGAAGGTTGCAAGAGTATTTAACCCTGAAGAATCTAGGAATATTAAATACCTGCCTCTTTCATGGGGATCCTAGAATATTTTTTCAGTTTTATCTAATAAATGCTAATAATCGTTATTGTCTCTTTCCCTTATATCCCCCCCCCCTTTAAATACTATATGTGTAACATCCATTATATCATGATTATCCTTCTATATTGGGGACTGGAAAATCATTCAGTATGATTTTCTCCATGTTCTACTCTGGTTGAGACAGAGTGGTCAGGAGTGATGCTGGGTGGTGAACTCTGTGTGGCCAGTGTCAGGCTTTGCAGCACAAGAGACATCACTGCTGACAGACTTGAACCAATATTCTGTCAACTATGTCAAATTGTCTTCCCTATCAAGTCTAAAAGGTCCATATCCAGGTCAATTTGAACTGACAGTCATTTTCTTGCATATTTTAAGAATTTTTTTTAACTGAAGTAGGTCAGAGAATCTCATCCATTTAGACTTTAGTAGTGGTTGGCAAGAGGCTGGGGGAAAATGTATTCTCTTTGACCCAAAAGTTCCAGTAATAAGCCAAAATGTATTGACTTTAAGCGCAACATTCAAAGATAATCAGAGTCCAAGAGAGTCCAAGAGGAATTGATGCAAAAGAAAACTCCAAAGAAATATTAAATATAACTATGTTTCAGATTCAGTCTGAAACTATTTTAGTTTTTTAATTTATTATGAGTTTTTTCAGGTACACAAAAATACATAAAGCACATTATATGCCTGCCTCTTGGCTGTATTTTGTTAATACAGTTGAAATTCTCCATGAACCTTTTCTTGCTGTTTCATGTGATTCTTACAGAGGTATAGGTCTGACCACCTACTCAGTGTGCTAGAAATGAACACTTTTAATAATGTCATAAAGAGATTACTAACTTATTACCTAGCAACTTACTTACTTGTATGATGTGAATAAATAAATGTGCTGTACTATGGTCATACAGCCTCATATAAGGCAAAAAGTTTGTTTTATGACCTCTGTGACAGCTCTTAAGTTCAGAACCCAGCAACGTTCATCTACATTTGGCTAGGGAATGTGCTAAACAACCTCTTATTACTTTATTCTCACCAGATGCTGCTGTTCTGTAACATTTCCTTTTTTCTAACAGGAATTATTTGTGTTTCTTCATGTCAGATAAGAAAACTGTACCTCCTCTGAGAAGCTACCCAGGGTCAAATAAGAAAGTCGGAAGGGTTTATATGCAATCTCCCTGACTGCAGATCCACTGCTGTGGCTCTGGCCACTTCTTCCATTTTTCAGATAAAGTTTAGTCTCTGGTGATTCTAAGTGGGTGTCGAATACTAATTTTAACATATGCTATGCATGAGACTTTGGACAAGTTACTTGAACTCTTTAGTTCTACATTTCCTAATTCTCATAAAAAAGAGGTATATTGATACCTGTAAGAGTTTTCTAAGTATTTAATGAAATCGGTTATTCAAAGTGCTTAGCATAATTCTCAGGCATATAGTAAATGTTAAATAATGACAAATATTTTTATTTCTTTTGTGAAAGTGATTTGAAAGCACAAAGCAAAATGCCCATGCTGAAATCTGAAATTTTCTGGGTAAATGAGTGTGTCCTGGGGCGGCAGGGGGTAGAGGGGAGGACAAATGAAGCGGATACTAGTTGTGAGTGCTGCGTGAGAACACTGGCTCCCTACAGAGAACTGGGCCGAACTACTGCTTTTTCTTTTAGGATTAGATAACGAAGAACTCAGGGTTTGACTGCCTTCCTTACTCCACCATTACTGTGTAAAAACCCTTCTCCTTTCTCGGTGGACCAATCCACTCAGCCTTGAAGTGACTTCTCTAAAACACTAGAGAAGGGTTTGGCTTCTTGGGAAAATTATACTGAAGAGTAAGTGTGGGTAATTAAAAATATATCTTCTCTGCTTAAGTACTAAGTTAAAGCTAAGGGTTTCTTTGACTACAAATTCACCATCACCCTGCCATCTAGCCTCCAGAAAACCCTCCCCTCAAGAAGAGGAACACCAAATCTGAATTAGAAACAATCACGTGCCGCGGGTAAGAGCATTAAGTCTGGGTTCTTATTAATTTTTAGAAAGGAAAGGAACATCATAATGCCTCATATCAGAACAAATTCTAGGTTGACTCAGGGAACCAGGCATGCAATGCCTTTATCTGCTCACCTAGTGAAGAACAGGGGAACCGCAATTGAAAAGATTTTAAGAGAAATTCAAACGGTGTTGAGAGGCAAAATCTGTCATTTCTATGCTTGCCTCAGAAACTGTAGTAGTCTCTGATTTCCCCCCAAATAATTATTTTATAAAGATTTTTCAGGAGCAATGCTCTCCAGATATAGATAATGAGATTCATATTTAGTCTTCCCTATCAGAGCTGATGTGGTTGGCACATGTAAAGCCTGTTGTGCATTTGCCGTTCCAGGTGAACATTAAGAGCAACTTTGAATTACTTCACTGATACTATTATGTTGTAACTGAAACACTGGGTATCATGAAAACCAGCTTCAACAAAGCCCAGAAGAATTTCTTTCAGCCAAGCCTAAGATTGAAGTGTTCAAGTGAATTTCAAGAGAAATGGTTTAAAATTCTCCCTCCTGTAGGAAATAGAGATTTATAAGCATCTGACAGATGGTCTCTACAGACATGTTATAATTTTTTAATCTGTTCTATATTCTGCTTTTGCAAAATACATATTTTAATTTTTCACTGAGATGGATAGAAGTTAAATGTTTGCTGGTAAAATTTGCTGGGACCATAGGCCACTTCTGATCTTTGAACTCTGAGCTGCCTCAGGGAAAAATAAATGTGATGTTCACACTTTATGAGTGGAGGTTGATCAAGTGTCCCCACCCTGTGGATATAAGGATAATTTTCAACATTGGGCATCAAGGCAAAAGTTCCATCCCTTCCCACAATGATTGCCTCGCTTACATCCTTGCCTAAACATCCTGGTATTCTTCCCATGTCTAAACTAGTCACACTAGTATTTTTGTTTTGTTTTGTTTTTGCTCTGCTTCTAGATAAGGCCAATCTCATTCCCCATTTGAAATCTTTCTTCAAGCTCTTTTCCCTTCCTTATTCATCCCATATCACCTTTGTCCCTTTCCCCAATTCACCTAATTGAAATTTTCTCATTTTTCATATTTTGACTAGTATGGGTCCTTCCTATTTATGTATAAATTTAAAAATCATCTTGTCAATTTCTATATTTTAAAAGAGTCTGCTGGAATTTTTATTAAGACAGCAAAGAATCTATAGTCAAATTTAGGTAGAATTAATACATGAAAACAAAATTGACATTATAAAATAAAGAACATGATAAAACTCTATCTCGGAATATTTCTAATTGTTTCATGCTGTTGTAAATATTTTTTAAATTTTATTTTCAAAATGTTTGTTGTTAGTATATTGAAATACAATTTATTTTATTGATTTTTTGTATGCTAATCTTGTATCATAACTTTAGCAACACAGTTATTAGTTTTGGTAGATTTTTCTTCCCTGTAAATTTATATTTAATGTAGAAAATTATGACACCCACAGAGTTTTTTTCCCCCATTGAGAATCTATATGCCTTTCCTTTCCTTTTCTTGCCTTTACACTGCCTAATTAATTTAATAAGAAAAGATCTGTAAAGCACCTACCATAGGGACTAGATTTGAGGCATAATTTCTTTTCTCTGGCTCCTAACTCTCCAGTCTCCTCTTATAAAGTACTTCCCTACCAGGCCACTAAGTTAAAGGCACAATAAGGTTCTCTTCAGTTTCATAGCACATAGCAAAATTTCAACTCTATGTCTTTTGTACATACTGTTCTTCCTGCAACAAATGCTCCGCTATCTTTATTTACCTAGCAAGCTCCTACTAATCCTTCAAATCCCAGAAAATTATAAAGTCTTTGAAAATGCCTTAGTTAATTTTCCTGGAGTAGGTAGGATAATTGCTACTCTTATCTGTAATCTGCACATTATCCTTTATACCCATTAATTTCTCTTACAGTTTAATATTATAATGTGTCTATTTACATGACTCCATTAGACTGAAGGCATTTTGATGTCAGAAGGAACAGGATTGGTTTGTTTCATCTTTGCATTCCCAGCATTACAAATTAACTATGGAGCGTAATGTACATATGTATTTTGTAATTCAATCACCCACATTTACTGGGTATTTGTATGAGCTAATCCTCATTCTTGACATAAAGATGAAAACAAAATTATAAAATATATTAAAGGAGTATGGAAAGATTTAAACTCAGAATCTGAGTTATTAGGATGTGAATATTGGACCCAGTCTCTTCATTTTTCACATGGATCATGAAGACATCCAACCATATAGGACCTTTTTTTAAAACACAAGTAAAATTGTGACTATAAAAGTCTAAAATTTTAAGGCGTGGTCCTTTGATTTTATAGAATTTCTAAGACACTGAATTTAATTGGGGTTTATGACACATATATCACAAGAAAAATAAAATAACTTCCATAACTTGATAATAATATTAGATATGATAAGATGTGTCCAAAGAATGTAGCTATTAGTTTTCTAACAATTAAGACAGGAACGACAACTGTGGTTGAGCATGAGGGGAGTGTACATAGAAGAAATACAATTAGAGGAATAGCTAAGATTCAAACATATGGAGTGAAAATTATCTATGTATTTGTGGGGCTCCAGGTACTGAAGCACAACATGAATTTCCAATTCATCCAGTATACGGTTTCAAAAAATGCCTGCTGGTTTAATGTGTATGCAATGATGAGAAACAAAAGACAGCTACAGGTGCAAAATAACAGCAGTTCCCTCTTCATAACATGATAGTTGACAAATGTCATTATGTGATCTGAAACGTGGCCAGGAAATGGCTTGGATGAGATGTGGAGATCGCAAGAGGTGATGGCTACAGAAATGGAGACCGTAACAGACCCAAGAATAGCCACAGAATCTTAACTGTTCACATTCACAACAAATCCCTTCACCTACTCTTTCACTTAAAGGCAGATTTTGACTGACTCTTGATTATGCTGAGTTTACAGGGTGCAAGTCAGCAATTCTGTTCTCTCCTTTTCTCTTAGGAGTGCTCCTACTCATTCTGAATAATGATGATGTGCTGAATAATTTGGCCAGACATTTGCATGCACATCACAAGTAAATAGAACTGTTAGTGTTAAAGTGAGGTTTTTAACCATCCAATGTAATAAAAATAGGGCTCAGAGGCAGGCACCATAACCATGGCTGAGTAAAGTTTTTGTAGTTGATTTTAATAAAAATTAAGGCTTTCTCTAATTCTCCTTCCCCAGCCACTGATTCATAAACAACATCCTTCTAAATCCTTCCAGTTCACTGTTCTCCAGTTACAGACTTGTAAGTTGTCTTCCTATTTATGTTTTATTGGCATGACATTCCAGTCCCTTATGTAGGTAACACACAATCTGCACGACGAACAAACACATTCAAAAATCGTCAGATTATTATTTAATTCAGAGTAATGTTCTTTACTACATAGACATTGCACCTGGCATTCACCCACCTAGAAACCTGAATACAATGAATAAATATTTACGTTGAAGGATAAGTAATAACCAGAAAAAAGATGTCAAAAAAGAAAAGAAAGAAACCACCTTGTTTAGAAATAATTCTGATCACTTAGCACAGCTTCATGCAGTATTTATCTTCTTAACTCAATTCAATGAAATTGGAATTTAACAAACTCAGATTCTCAAAGAGCTAAAAATGTAGATATACATATATGGAACTAGCTCATTTTTTATATTACAACAGCTGATTGGCTTAGTTTCTTTATTCACAGAGCTCACTGCAAAGGACCACCTTGTGCTGGCATCTGATATTCTCCAAGAATTAATAAAATACTGGCAAAGAATTATCCAGAATCTCAGAAAGTTTCAATGAGAAGTTTCCCTGGCTCCTTTATTTTAGCCTCAAACTACTTGTTTTTTTCCTTCTTTAAGCCAATTCACTTTTATGGAAAGAAGATGCATTGGTATTAGCAGACATTTGTGAAAATATGCTATATATTCAGCTCCAAGATAGAAATTATAATTCTGTCACTTGCAGGCTGTAAGATGTTTGATCAATTCACCTCTTTGATCCCCATTTTCTTTCACCCTTAAAATGAAGATTGTAACAATATCTGCATTCAGGCTTTCAAGCTTTCACTCAATCAACATTTATTGGGTGCTGACTGCATGCATGGTTACATGTGCATTAGCTTACTTAGACTTCACGGCAGCTGCCCCATAGTTTGGTATTATCCATTTTACAGAGGAGAGAAACTGAGGCAGAAAGAGCTAAAACAATTAGCCCAAAGTCACACAGTTTAAAAAGTGGCATGATTCTCTTTGCTCATTTAGTGTTCTCTCAGAAACCACCTTTTAAAAGGTAGCTGCACTTTGTGCTACCAAGCCGCAAATTGTGTATTTCTATTTCATCATAAATATCACATTATACTACAATGACATGTAATATAAAAATATAATACAATCATACTTGCTATATGCCAAAAACCTTGTAGAGTGCTTTGCAGTAATTATCTCATGTGTTCTTATGATGTGTCCTTATGCATTCCATGAGTTAGGTACAATTATTATTCTCATACTTTGGATGTGGAAACTAAGAAACAAAAATTTTAAGTTCTCAGGGGTCAGATAATAACCTGTGAAATAGCCAGTATTTTCATCTATTTCACTTTCTGACTTCAAGTTCAAATCCTTAATAGTTGCTGAAATTCACCATACAAAGGGCTTTCAAAGACAAAAAAAAACGTAGACAAAAGGAGATCCAGGTGAACAATTAATCAAAGCTACAATAGTCAAGGAATATCATAAATGGGTAGAATGTCTGCATAGTTATACATTTGAATATTATAATCAAATAACTGCATAGTTATACATTTGAATATTATAATCAAATAAGCAATATGTTTTCCAAATTGCACAACTATCTCTGTAAATTCCTGTGAACATAACACACAAGTAAATCAAATGTGTCCCAACGTGGTACTAGAGAAATTGTAGGTGTGTGCGACTTGATTGATTCACCCAATATCAATCTCACACTACTCTAGTGGGGAGTCTCTGAGAAAATAAAATCTAGCTTTTTATTTGCTAATAAACACCCCATTCTCCTAATACATTGAATGAAGCTATAAAAATCAAGTCGATGTGGATATTTCCCCTCAGGCTGTTAGACGCCGTTTTAGTTGTAAGGAAATTCTAAAATGAAGGTAGTAACTTATCTATCTGTATCCTGGATGATAGTTTGCAACACTGATTTGTTGCTAAAAAACAAACGTGTAGATTTATAAGTTTGCCTGTATTCTTAGGAGGACTGCATGAGATGTAAATCTTCTCAAGTATTAATAATCCCTGTTCAAAATTCAAAATGTTCTCCTTTTATAGGGCTGCATTTTCTGCAATCACCCACAGGTCTTATTCTTCAGCTGAGTAAACATTGTCCTTCATTGGTGTTTCATTTGGAGTATTTGTGTCATATGAGTATGTGAATGTTTTGTTATAAGAAATTTCCATTGCTGCTCTAATAAGAAGATATAATGTATTTATTTATTACCACAATAAACACAGCTGTAAAATGGACTATAAAAACAAATGATACGAAAATTTCTGTAACTAATGTGTCAGCTGTAATTGAGAAATAAATGATCCATCTGCTTCCTACCATTGATTCTACAGTTTTCTTTAATATTTAGTATATGTAAAATGAAGCCAGCGTTATTTATACTAATTACTCACTAACAAAAATGCACATTGGTATTGATTGGCTCTGTAATATAATTTTGCCAACCTCTAACATATTGCTGCTCTTTTCAATACACTCAAACCTAATGAGCATGTAAACTCCTGTCTCATTAATATTGTTGTCTTTTTAACTGACACTGTTAAGTTTTATCTACGTGGGTGACTTACAGGCTTTTATGTAGTAAATGGAACAATAATTTATTACTATCGTTATGACTTCAAAGAAGAGAAAAAAGTATATAAGTAAATGAATAAGTAAATAGATGTTTCATGTGTGTTAAATTATAAAATGTAAATTTCTGTTGATCTGGTTTAATAATGAGAGTTAAAATAGCCAATAGTCCTTGGAATGAATTAATGATATCCCCTCAATATTTTTAATATCTCACAATGAGTCATTATATGTCAGCTAAAATGATAATGATAAAAATTCATTTTAT
>NW_011888870.1:2323846-2329184 GCF_000151845.1 Pteropus vampyrus
TTTTAGTTGTAAGGAAATTCTAAAATGAAGGTAGTAACTTATCTATCTGTATCCTGGATGATAGTTTGCAACACTGATTTGTTGCTAAAAAACAAACGTGTAGATTTATAAGTTTGCCTGTATTCTTAGGAGGACTGCATGAGATGTAAATCTTCTCAAGTATTAATAATCCCTGTTCAAAATTCAAAATGTTCTCCTTTTATAGGGCTGCATTTTCTGCAATCACCCACAGGTCTTATTCTTCAGCTGAGTAAACATTGTCCTTCATTGGTGTTTCATTTGGAGTATTTGTGTCATATGAGTATGTGAATGTTTTGTTATAAGAAATTTCCATTGCTGCTCTAATAAGAAGATATAATGTATTTATTTATTACCACAATAAACACAGCTGTAAAATGGACTATAAAAACAAATGATACGAAAATTTCTGTAACTAATGTGTCAGCTGTAATTGAGAAATAAATGATCCATCTGCTTCCTACCATTGATTCTACAGTTTTCTTTAATATTTAGTATATGTAAAATGAAGCCAGCGTTATTTATACTAATTACTCACTAACAAAAATGCACATTGGTATTGATTGGCTCTGTAATATAATTTTGCCAACCTCTAACATATTGCTGCTCTTTTCAATACACTCAAACCTAATGAGTATGTAAACTCCTGTCTCATTAATATTGTTGTCTTTTTAACTGACACTGTTAAGTTTTATCTACGTGGGTGACTTACAGGCTTTTATGTAGTAAATGGAACAATAATTTATTACTATGGTTATGACTTCAAAGAAGAGAAAAAAGTATATAAGTAAATGAATAAGTAAATGGATGTTTCATGTGTGTTAAATTATAAAATGTAAATTTCTGTTGATCTGGTTTAATAATGAGAGTTAAAATAGCCAATAGTCCTTGGAATGAATTAATGATATCCCCTCAATATTTTTAATATCTCACAATGAGTCATTATATGTCAGCTAAGGGGAAAACAGCAAGGACTTCTTTTCATTTTATCAATTTAAAAAACTTAACCCACTCCTAATGTTAAAACCAATTTTTTTTTTGTCCTTACGCCTCTAGCCCCATTCCTGTTCCAGCCAGCAAATTATGGGCAACATTTTTGAGAGACAATGGGAGTGCAATATTGCATTTAAAAATGAGTTTTCTCCCTAATGTTCATTAACTTGATTATAGAAATAATTCATCTTCACTATAATCATAATAGAAAATATAAGAAAAACAAAATCAAAGACACAGATACGACAACCCCTAAGAGCTTCTTGAATGTATACTCTATTTATTGCTGTATAACAAACCACCCCCAAACTCTGTAACTTAAAACAATGACATTTATTTTGCTGACAATTCTGCAATTCATGTGGGGCTGGTGGGTTCATCTCATCTTTGCTTGTTGGCATCAGCTGGAGTGGTTGACTGCTGGGACTGGAATTATCTGCAGACTCACTTGCTCACATGCCTAATGCTATCTGTCTCTAAGACCTCACCAGGAGCCGCGTACGGTGAAACTACATGTGTCCTTCCTGTTAACATCCTTTAAATACCAGCTAAACCAAGAGACCTTTTCTAGTCCCCTCAAATGGATATGAACCTTCTCTATTTTGAACTCATCCTTTATTTGTATGCGGCTCTTGCTATTCATTTGCTATCATGTGTCACAATTAATTATATGCATTAATCCACTAAACCATCTACTTTTTAAGAAGAAAAATATCTCTTTAATCTTTTATCCAATACATCATTAAATACAAAGTAGAATTTCAATAAATATGTAGTGAATTAATTTATCTCATACCCCATTAATAAAAAGATAGAGCATATTTAACTCATGCCATTTAAGATGTCTTTTATGGTCTCATAAGGGCTATAGAAAACCTCAACGTTAGAGCTATATTCATTTCTAAGAAAAAATCCACATGGTCTACACCAACTGTAGAAATTAAATAGGTTTAAATGACTTATCTCGATTAGAGGTCAGAATTAATTCTAATGAGTTTCATTTACAGCACATGAAAAACAAACTATAAAAAAATGAGAATTCAAAACCTCAAGACTAGGATTTCTGGTTTTGTATCATGTTTAAGTAACACACCATAAAGTCTAAGGGGCTCAAACTCTTATCAAAAAATATATTATATTTATCCAAACATACCTTTATCTCAAGTTCTTTATCTCTTTCAAGGCTTAAAAATTGGTTTGTGATACCAAGATCACAAAATGGGAAAGGACAGTCTCTTCAACAAATTGTGTTGGGAAAACTGGATATTTACATTCAAAGGAATGTAGTTGAACCCTTATCTTACAGCATATGGAAAATTTAACTCAAAATGAATTACAAATAAGACCTAAAACTATAAAACTAAAAGAAAACATAAGAACTAATGACATTGGATTTGTTTGCAATTCCTCGTATATGACATCAAAAGCAAAGACAGAAAGGCAAAATTAGGCAAATAACACTACATCAAACTCAAACATTTCTGCTCATCAAAGGAAACCCACAATAGAATAACAAGGCGACACACGCCACGGAATAAAACATTTGCTAATTATATATGTGATAAGAGATTAATATCCAGAATATATAAATAACTTCTACAACTCAACAAAAATGCAAAAACAATTTTAAAACTTATCCAAAGAAGATATACAAATATCCAGCAAGTGCATTATAAGGTGTTCAATATCACTAATTACTAAAGAAATATAAATCAAAACCACAATAAGATATCACCTCATATCTATTAAAATGGCCACAGTCAAAAATAAAAGCATAAACAAAACAGAATAAAACAAGTATTAGTGAGGATGTGGAGAATTATATGCTACTAGTAGTAAAGTAAAATGTTGTAGCTGCTATCAAAAATTTTATGAAAGTGACTCAAAAAATTAAAAATAGAATTACTATATGATCCAGAAATCTCACTTCAGATTCAAAGCAGCATCTCGAAGAAATATTCACACACCTATATTCACTTTAGCATTTTTCACAATACCAAGAGGTGGAACCAACCCAAATGTCCATGGATGGATGAATGGATAAACAAAACATGGCATATACATACAATTGCATACTATTCAGCTGTAAGAAAGAAGGAAATCTTGTCGCATGCTATAACAGGGATGGACCTTGAAGACATTATGCTAAATGAAAGTCAGAAAAAGATAGATACCACATGATTCCATTCATACGATATATCTAAAGTAGTCAAACTCATAGTAATAGAAAGTATAATGGTGATTGCCAGGAGCAGGGGCAAGAGGAAAAGCGGTGAGCTATAGTTCAATGGGTATAGAGTTTCAGCTTTACGAGGCAAAAAAGTTCTAGAGATCTGTTTCACAACAATATGAATATAGTGAACACCACTGAACTGTATTCTTAAAAGTGGTTAAGGTGATAAATTTTACATTATGTGATTTTTACCATAATTAAGAAAAAAATTGTTCAGGTTACACAAAAACTAATCACCATGTTAGATGTTAATTTGGAAGGAATTATATCAAACACCAGTTATTTAATTGAAGATATGATCCTCATTCATTCACTCAAAATCATAGAACTCTAAATGCCCATCACTGCCAATTCCTAAAACCAGGCCTTCCAGTAATGCAAAGCAAAATAATGCTTTCATAACATAAAGAAAATTAGGTCACACATTTTTATTCTCTTACCTGTTTCCTTTTCCCCTTACTTGTTTTTGGAGACATATCTCCTGGATGCACATTGCCCAGATCACCTGATCAGTTAATCAACCTGTATGTTGGATGCATGCTTACTGTGTACCTGGTAGCGTTGAGATAAGAAATAGTAATCTTCTAGGATACACCTCCTCATGCTAGGCAGGCCAGTCCTTAGGTCTTTGAGGAGACTAAGAGCACCTCAAGGGTAGAATCTATGTTTGCAATCTTATTCTATTGCTGCAGGACATCCAAAGAGGCCAGTATACTGTCTGCAAGCTTTGAATGTACGAAATGCCTGACCAGTGACAATGCTTTCCATCAACTTAGGCCAGACAAAAACTGCTTCTATGTTCCAGACGGAGGATTTATATCTCCATAAGTGAACCGATATCTTGGAAAAAAGCCCTGATTCTGTAGGTACCCTTGAGAATGCTTTTGGCTGCAAGGAACAGAAATGCTATCATAACTGGCTGAAATGATGAACACAAATTATTGTGTTGCATAATAAGAACTGCATAAGCAGGCAATTCCTGGGTCATTAAATACGCAGCTTAAGGACAGCATCATGACTAAGGCTCCTCCTAACTTTCAGCTTCACCCGCCTCAGTGTGTACCCTTTCCATGGTCATATAATGTGTGCTGCAGTTCCATCTGGCACATGCTGATAAGCAACACTGTGCCAAAGAATGAGGTGGCCTCTTCTACGGGGTCTCTATAGGTAAAAAGAAAAACAAAACACTCTTTTTCCTCCAGAGCACACCCCTAGCAGCTCTCTCCTCACATTTCCTTGGCAATCACATCTCAGCACATTCATTGGTAATGGAAGTTGGATTAGCTTTTCTTGTAGGCAAACAATGCTTCCTACATTCTGCTATTAACCAACTGTACAATTTAAGATACATGTATTTTCTCTCTGGGACTCAACTTTCAATTTTTTCCTATCGAGGCATGGTACCTATTCATAGCCATAGGTTTGTCTGGGAAATCTAACTTTTTGTACTTGCTGACTGTAGGATTCTACATAGACTACAAGGTATTCAAACATGACTAAGTGACAGCTGTTGCCTTTGAGAATCTTAACTGAGTAGGAAAAAAAAATCTATAAGACATTGAATTCAGCCTTAGAAGATTTAGACACAGAGCCAGCCATTGGCAAAGAACTTGACACTTGGTGTAGACAGAAGAGAGTCTCAGTTCTAAAGGCATAATTTGATCCTTAGATCACACCCATCTCAAAGCTAAGAAATTCTGGGATTTTCCATAATTTAGAATAGTCAAATTTATTGTAATTTAAAGGGTCGAACTGATAAAAAGAACAAATGCATGATGCTGGAGAAGCTCTGAATATTTGAGAAATAGCCAGGGGAAATAAATGAAGGTTCTCTTGGAAGGAAGAAAAGTAAATGAAAAATATTCTGCAGTGTAAGGTATTAGTGTCTGTAGATAAGCAACAGACTCAGGGGTTGACATTTTCCTCCAATGTCATCCCATGTCATATATTTCCATGAAAATCAATCTAAAAGGAAATAGAAAGTAGGGCCAAGCTGATGAAATGTTATTTTCCCTGAATGCTTGAATTCTTTAACCCCCTCGAGTTGCTGCCTCCACTGTATCACACGTGGGTGAGTTGACACAGCTGGTTTTC
>NW_011888870.1:2330729-2354048 GCF_000151845.1 Pteropus vampyrus
TCATAACGAATACCCCAGGCCGGGTGGCTTAAATGGCGGTAATTTATTTTCTCACAATTCTAGATGTTAAAAGTCTAAGATCAAGGTGCCAGCATAATCCATGTCTAATGAGGACTCCTTTCCTGCCTTACTGCTACATCTCCACATGGCATTTTCTTGGTTTGTGGGCACAGGAAGACGGGGGTGAAGACAAAACTCCCTGGTATCTCTTCTTATAAAAACACTAATCTTGTCTGATCAGAGTCCTACCTTTATGACCTCATTTAACCTTAATTATCTTTTTAGAGACCCCCCCCCACCATTTCCAAATACAGCCTCACTGGGAGTTAGAGCATCAACATATGAATTTCGCGGGGGACACGAACATAACAGTCCATAGTTGTAATCCTCCATCTAACTACATCAGTACAACTTAGAATTGAAAGCCAGACTAGTCATCCTGACCATGATATCACTACTCTTATTTGCTTTTTGTTTTTTGTTTTTTTTCCCAGCTTTTATTGTTAAAAAAAAAAAAAAAATAGACTTCTCCTATCCAGAGAAAGCTCTTTTTTTCAAACAATCTTTAAGGAAAAAGTCATCAGGTCTTTTGCCTTTGCCCCTTTGCAGTGAGTGGGTCTGAAATGAAACTATGCCAGCCTTTGTACAAGGCTACAGCCAGAGAATCCATCATGGGTGTTACACATGCAAATGCTTACCAGTGCTAGGCAGGTAGTATAAATGAGTAGAGAGGGCTTTCTGCAATAATGGTGAGGTCTATTACACAGTGGAAAAATAAAAAAAGCACATAGCGTTTAGAGTATACCTGAGAGGCAGTTCTGCTAACTATAATAGACACTGGTTCTATGGAGTGAGACTAACTGGGTTCGAATTGTGTCTGCACTTACTCGTGGGCAATTAGTTGATCTAGTTGTACCTCAGTCTGTAAAGTGATCATGATAATAAGATCAACCTCCCAGGGTCGTTGGGGAGAATAAATGGTAGAGACCTGGTCAGCTCTTAACACGTACTTGCTTTAAAAATAAGTAGATTCCAGGAACACACCTATTTTTTTTATTAAAGTCCTGATTAACTAGACTTCTGGACTCTGACTAACTGGAACTCTCAATTCCTACTGTATATGTGTGCGTGCATGTGTGTGTGTGTGTGTGTGTGTTATAGCATATATATAGTTATATGTGTGTACTATAACAAACACACATACTACATTTTTGTAAATCACTAAATATTATTTAATGAGCCTCTCCTAAGTGTCTAACATTGTTGCTGGGGGTGTTAGAGAGACAATGAAGAGCAGGGGAGTCAGAGACATGGACTCCCGTGGTAGCAGATATAGCTTCCAGAGAATCCCAGAGTAACTCAGAAGGACAGTTAATGCACAATAACCTGTGAAATATTGTCTCTGTAAAACCCACGAGTTGTATGCAAAGAAGCAATGCTACATTTCAAGTTGCTGGCTCAGAAGAACATGTTGGCCCAACTGGGGCATACAATTGAATTTGAAAAGCCAAAAAATTCGGCAATCAAAATAAATAAAATTTTAATACAATATTTTGAAAATTCAAAGTACTTGCAAAATCATTCATGTACAACAAAATTATCACTATAGAATAAATATGAGATTGAACTCCATATTTGCGTGATTAGCCTCATTTTCTTCATCCTAAATCCAGCCTGGGCCCAGATTTCAGTGCCTTCCATAGCCTATTTTTTTTTCCCTCCAGTGTATATCAGAAAGACCAGCTAATAGTTCTTGTCTAGAAGAGAGTGGTGGATTCAATTGGACACCCTGTGATTGTTTCCTGGCCTTTTCCTACTATCTAAAACCAAGATCAGCATCTCTTCTTTGGAGGCGTTAGAATCTAGGTCCTAACAGCCATTAACACTATGTAGGCTGGACTTATCACTGCAAGAAAGAGGAGTTAGGTATAAAAGGGAGCCTGATTGGCTCTTGGTAGTGCAAAACAGAAATCCATTCATTCGTTGCCCATTCCTAACGAACTAAAATTTTTAAAATCACGAAAACATGAATAAAAAATGGAACCGAATAAAGGCATAGAGAAATTTTTAAATTAGAAACAACTGAATAACCTACAAAGCTTTTACTCCAAAAAAATAAATAAAAAAACACTTCATTTTCTTCAATTTATAAGGAAAAGAAAACTATATAAGCAATAAATACATGACAGGATTTTTTTTTTTTCTATCAATGGTTCTGCCCTAAAGGAGTTAAAAATCTAATTAAATAGTAAAGGTTAAAAATAATCTAATTAAATAGTAAAGGTTAAAAATATGCCACCTGTGAGAAAACAGCAATGAGGCAAATGAGAATAAATAATATCAGAAGATTAATAATTTTGTTTCAACTCATTTTGATTAAGGTATAAAACAAATATCAGCTTATTGAAGAAAAAAATAATGAATAAGAAGTAAAAGGAAGCATATAAAAATTTTCTGTAATCCCTTAGACAGACATAATTAAAATTTCACAGTAGTTTCATCTTTCCTTCTTATATTTAATTATTATTTTTCCTCTAGCAGACACAGGCTTGGGTTAGGAAAGATAAGACTTAGAGAATAACTACTGGATTTTCCTGGGAGAAACAATCAAAGGAGTCTTTTAAATATGCCTTTGCCAGTATGGCCCTAATGTAGACATCTTGCCAGTAAAATTCAAGGCATTATCTAGTGATTTTATGGGGGAAAAATAGAGGAATATCTATTCATAGAGGCAAAGACATCAAAGTTGGGGAAAGGCTTAGGGTATCATCTCTTTTAGCTCTACCCTTTAATTACACAAATAAAAAAAATCAAGTGGGGATCACTGATTTGTATACACAGTCTAGATATACTCGGAACATTCTGGTCACACCTCACTTAGTGTTTGTGAAAACATTCTGAGGCAGGTCTGGTTACACACTATATATAATGCATCTAAGGTTTGTTGAAGTTAACTAACACTCAAGGCATAGAGCTTGTAATTTTTAGAGCAGGGATGTTAACCCGGGCCTCGCTGTTCCAAACCAATGTCCTCTGATTTGTACACAGGCCAAATTAGGGCCCTTGAATGAGCCGGTACTGGAACTCAGACAAATATAACTCTCCTGAAGGTGACATCAGCTAGTGCCTCAGGGAATGAGTTCATTTTTGAAAACATTTCTTGGGGTGAATGCTTCAAACATGACTCTGGGAAATGCTGGTATATACCATCTTGGGGGTTCTCATTCAGAATCTGCATTCTTATGAGCAAGACCCAGACCACCTCACCAGGGTAACTAAGCATCAACTCATACATCCCAAAGACTCAAATAGGAGGCCAAGCATCTTCCATGCACCAAGTAAAAATGCTCTGCTATTAAAAAAAAAAAAGAAGATAAGTAAATGGTTTCAACTGCTATGAAATCACATGTGCTAAAAAGACCCTTAAAAATCTAACAAAATAATAATTTTTTGAGTCCTTACTGTTAGCCAGGTACAGGCTAAGACTCTTTCCAAATTACTAAGTCACAAAATTCACATAGTCATCCTAAGAAGATACTACTATTATCATCTTCAATTTAAAGATAAGAAAATTAAGAATCATAGCTTCTAAATAATGTATCTGAAGTTATACAACTTGGGATTTAAAACAAGAAATGTGACTAAATGAATCTGTCCGTGATTATGGTAAATGGTTACATTTCGTTGGGGGTTGCCACTGGAGAAATCATCATCAACTAGTGGGAAGGAGATACTTTCAGAATATAGAACATACAAAATATTGACTTTATGACAAACAAATGTGCTGCCCTAATTTTTGTCATTTTGCTGGTGAAAGCTTTGTCAAAATTTAGAACTCGCCCACAGAGCTGCATTCAGAAACATTGACCCGATTCATCAGAAAAATAGTAGTTTTCAATTCTCATCCTACACTTACTTTCCAAAACTTCTAGAATAAAAGCATCGTCATTCTAGGTGTTTGCAGGATGCCATTCGCATTTCATTTTGCAAATGGCCTTCAAATATATGTACAAAATATATGAATTCAAAGCTCTGTGACTCCATCTTTTTAAAAATTTATTTTCTTCCTACACTATACTCTTAATACTGCATTGGTTGGGCCAAGAAACTACAACCTTCAAATCTCTGAACTCAGAAATGACCCTCATGTAAGGAAGGGTTTCTAATAAGGAGTCAAAGGATAAGCTCTAAGGATCTGAAAATTCCTAGAAACTAATAGCAAAATTTTACCAGAATCGGTATATCTATTGTGGCTTTAGAACCAAGAGTGCTTAAATATCCTTTCATGACCACACAAGGTGATCCTAGGAATGTCCCTTGACTATTATGTCAAATGAAAATAATGTAATATCTGAAGGATGTATCTTTTAAGTGATAATTACTACATGATATAAAGTGCTATGTAAAATTGAACAGTTGTTTCTCTTTGTTTCATTTCCCTAAAGAGAGAGCTTATAAAGTTGTGTCTATTGTTTCATGAAGGTCTTTTTGGGCAATTTCCATTGTAACTGTGTGATTTATAGGCTCTACTTTGTTGCTTTAACAATTGTTCTTCTTTACTGATCTTTCAGTATTCTGTACTCATTGCTTTCTGTAATTTTTTTTTTTTATTATCCTTGGTGTGTTCCAAAATCCAATAAAAACTAGGTTCAGGATAAATAAAAAATAGTTAATATTGCATTTCTGCCTGTTGATGAGCGGTTGGGAAGTCAAATGAACCGTCAGCCAGCTGCGGTTGTCTGGGTGACATGCAATCATTTCCGGGCGGATTAAGTCACCTCAGTAGGTATTATTCTTAAATCAGAGACTCACGTCTGTGTAGAAAAGAATTGCTATGTACTTGCTCTGGGGATGTCTTTCATTTTAAAATATTCCACCCAGCGGAAAAAAATACAATTAGTGTGATGTTGTCTCACAAATAAAAAGCTCTCCTCAAAGGATGACAGACACTAAGGACACTGCCATTATAGCTCTCTGTCAGCCTTGATGATTTGTCCACAAGGACAACACATGCACACATACTTTACAGACATCAGAGTGACACTTAGCTTCCATATGCCACTTAGGAACAACACTTAAGGAATATTTAATAATGCGAACTCTATTGATTATGAGGGGAAGCAGAGTTTGCTACCCCCAAAATACACCTTTGGGGATATTGATTATTTTAGCTGGTTATTTTTAAGAAAAGAAAGACTTGAGAAAAATCTTTGACCTTTCCTCTACCTGCTGAAAAGAACTTCTACAGAGAGGATCTGCTCCAGGAAGAAAAATATCATCATGGATAACTATAGATGGATATGAACTAGGTGTGACAAACAGGGAGAAACCTAACAAAGCCCCTTTGATCAAAGTCCTTTCTCTGTCCCATTGTTAATGATGGGCCAGCAAACATTATTTACCACACATGTGGCTTTTTCTGCCTCTATGTGAATTACTTTCCTGCCCTTTGAAGTCCTATACCACAACCCTCCCCCACTTTTCCTTAGCTCAAGATGGCATACAACCCTTAGCCACCTAATCTGTCCTCAGGATTCATAGTCTTATGAAACCTCCATAAGTGCATATATAATAAATTTAGTCATTTTCTTCTATTAATCTCTCGTGTTAATTACTAGTCCAGCCAGAAGAATTTAGAAAGTAGGAGAGAAATTATTTTATGCCAATCTCTCCCACCCCCCACCCACAATTATGGCCCTGCTTCAATGGTGAGCTTTCTATAGAAGCCTTTTTTGGCATCATTTGGGAATAATCTTTCATTCAGTTATGCTCCCAAGTGAGGCTTTAACTATTGGCCTAGGCAACCAGAATCTTCTGAAATCTAGGTGACAAGGTTGCAGTCAAGATGGATTATCTCCTGAAAGTTAAGAACCTTTAGATTTAGTCCCAACATGACAATACATCCATCCCCAAAACGGCTGCAGCAGAAAGCACACAGTTTTCTCTCTTGAAAATTTATCAAGAAATTATGGCTCTTTGGAAAAATACTTTGAAAGTAGGAAAAGTAGATTTCCCTAACAGCTGGATAAAGAAGTAGTTCACGTGCAGAAAAATACCTGTTTTAATTAAATAGAAATCTAGAAGATCAAGGTTAGACCAGAGAGATAAGACATTGTGTGTTCTCTAGTCCAGCCTCTATGCTTTATCCTTGATGCATACACATGTTGTACAGTCATTTGGACCATTCTGGAACACCTACAATGATAGAGAGATCACTATTTCCATGTGGTTGGGCAGGTTTAATAATTATTTATATATGCATTTGTGCAAACATTTATTAAAAGGCTGCTTTTTGACAGATATTGGGCTAGATAGAGAATACATGGACAACATTCAGAGAGCCCATATAATAGCAGGAGATGCCACTAAACCATCAATGACAACGGTACATTCTTCATTAAGTCGAACTGAACTTTTTGCCTAAAACTCAGTCACTGTTCTGGGATAAACATCTTAAGGGCACATGTAATATATCAAACAAATTCTCACAGGGCAAACTCTTCAGCTGCCATGGTTTTATCAGGCTTCCCTTTTGCAGGTTAATCATCCTCATTTCAATTCATTTATTCCTGAATTCATTTATTCACCCTAAAAGTATCTTAATTTCTATTCTGTGCCAAGTCCTGGAGATATAGCAGGAAAAAAAAAATGTAGACATTGTCCCTGTCTTCATGAAATAGATGATCTATTGCTCTACATCTTTTATTACTTTTAGGTAAAATAATTTCCCTATAAATATCTTGCTTCTTAACATTTAATGTGAAAAGAAGTATAGCACATAGCCCCTACCCTCATAGACTATCAGGTTATGTAGAGACAAGTATAGTTCCTTATCCTTGTTTTTATCACAAATCCCCAAGGAAATTAGTTATATTTATCTGACTGATAAATTTCTCAATAGCATCATTCTTGCAGATATCAAAAAATATGTGATTACTATTGTAATAGCTATACTTAAAATTTTTAATAGAACACATATCAAGTATTTTCTATTAATTTCAGAGACTATCAATCCTGAGAATTTTTCTATGATGAGTAAGTCAGCATAGGAAAAATTCATTTACCAAACACACAAAAAGTTCATTTACCAAACACACAAAAACTGATGTTTTATTACTTTTTTTTCCATTAGGATATTTTTTGAGAATTTGAGACCTCTTAATTATCCATAGATTCCAATAGGAATAGGTGAAAATATTTGCAAACCATATATCTAATAAAACGTTGCTATCTAAATTACACAAGGAAATCATACAACTTAATAACAAAAACAAATAACCCAATTTAAAAATGGGTAAAGAATCTGTATAGACATTTCTCCCAAGAAAACATAGGAATAGCCAACAGTTACATGAAAAGATGTTCAACATCACTATCAGAAAAATGCAAATCAAAACCACAATTAGATAATACCTTAGGATATCTATTATCAAAAAAGATGATAGATGACATATGCTGATAATAACGTGGAGAAAAGTAAACACTTATACATTGTTGGTGGAAATGTAAACTGGTACAGCCTGCATGAGAAACAGCATGGGGATTACTCAAAAAATTAAAAATAGAGCTACCATATTATCCACCAATCATACTTTTGGTTGAATATTCAAAAGAAATATAGTTACTATCTTGAAGAGATATGTGTACTCTCATGTTTATTGTAGCATTATTCATAACAGGAGAGGTAAAAACAAATAAACAAACAAACAAACAAAAAACCTAAGTGTCCATTAACAGATGAATGGATAAAGAAAATGTGATATTATACATATAATGTATACATATACACGATGCAATATCATTCAACCTTGTAAAAGAAGGAAACCCTGTCATTTGCAATAACAGATGAACCTGGAATGCATTGAGCTAAATCAAATAACCTAGGCAGGTAAAGAAAATACTGCATTGTATCACTCATATGTGTGGAATCTTAGAAAGCAACCAATCAAAAAAAAAAAAAGTCGAACTCACAGGAACAGAGATTAGCACAATAGTTGTCAGGAGCTGGGGTTTGGGAAAAATAGAGAGAGGCTGGTAAAAGGTACAAACTTTCAGTTATAAGTTGAATAAGGTCTGAGGATTTAATGAATAACATGTGACTCTAGTTGATAATACTGTATTATATAATTGAAATTTACTGAGAGAGTAGAAGTTAAGTGTTTCACCAAAAAAAAAAAAAAAAAGGGGTGATGGATGTTTTAATTAACTCAGTAGAAATCCCTTCACAATGTATTCATATATCAAATAATCATGTTATACATGTTATAGTATAATATTATTCATCAATTATACCTCAATAAAGCTGAAAATAGATTTTTCTGCAAAATCAGTAAATTAAGCTATTTTCTACTTTAAAATGTATAGTTCATATTTCTGTACACTACTTTATTTTGGTTAATTATATATTAGACAAATGTGGGTGTGATAAAGGCAGGCAGAGTATATCTGAGTTACATGTAATCTCTTTTTCACCATTCCAGACTTCAAAAGAAATTCTAAATTATATTTCTAACCGTTCTCTCAGTATTTTAAAATTAAAGAAAACCATCATTAATCATTTAGTCTAATAAAATGTTTTTTAAAAGGTCTTGGTGACTAGTTCTGAAAATAGACACTAACTTTATTCTAATAGCCTTTAAAAATCATATTTTCTCCCAATTAAAAATAATCTTATCAAAAATGAAAGAAAATATTGACTGTATTCTATAGTCTGAGAGATATTCAAAATGGAGTATAGGTAACAGATACGTAATAATATTTTACAAACACATGAAGAGATTTGCATTTTGTCAAGGCAGGTTTGAATAACATGATACTATAATCTTAATACACAAGAAACAAGAATGTTCTAAAGTTACAATTTCCCTCAGTAAGAAAAATTTTTAAGTAAATATGTAATTATGCCTGAACCATGGCATTTTACCATTTGACGAGTATCATCTAGTAGTCAGAGAAGACACTGACTGGTTTAGATTTGGTTATCATATTACTGCATAACTTCTTCAGATATTACTATATAACTTCAGTATATTACTATTTATTGGTGGTGTTGGTAGTAGTGCTGCTGTGGCTGATGGTAGCTTACTTTTGTTACAAGTTTCTTTGTACTCAGTAGAAGACATATCTTATTGCATTCAAACTTCATAACACTAAGAAGAAGGCATTTGCACCTCCTCTTATAAATAAACAACTTCAGCTGAGGTAGATTAGGTAATCTACTCAAAATAACACATTACTGGGAGACAGCCAGAATTGGAACTCTAGCTGTATAGAGAACACTAGAACTGGAAAAACTCTATATGAGGGCCCAGGAAGTAAGGAGAATGTAAGGAGAAACTACGGAATTGGGAAATGATTCCACCAAACTTTGCAGAGAAACAAATGATACCAGGATTTCCATTTTAAATTGATTCATTCATGGGTCAACATGAACTGTGTCTCCATAATGTAGAGTTCTCCATCTGTGAGTATCCAATAGCATAAATCTCTACCAATGCCATCACAATGTGCAAATCAACGTGGTGCTCCCCAAAAACCAGGCTTAGCCATAATTTCATTGCATCCATTCATTTGTGCACATACACATAGTTGTTTAAACATTTAAATTCCTAGTAAATGTCAGGCACTTGGGCACTCTGTCCTGCCCTGGAGGACTATATCTTACCATAGCAGAGGCAATGGTCAAGAGAGCAGACCCAGACAAATACAGACCTCATACCCCAAATGTCTCCAAACGGTATTCAAACATCTCTTCTGTGCATTAAAGGTCAGTTCAACAAAATCCAAATCTTGGAAAATATTTGTCTGTAAAATGTAAACTCTTGAAAAACTCAGTTCCTTATTCCACATATGTTACATCCAAATGAATAGTTTAGCCACAGGTCCACAGTACACTTTCCTGATAAGTTAAAATAATGTTTTAAGTATAAATTCATCTCTCTCAAAGTTTTTTCTCAACCAAGAAAGATTTATGGCATTAATTAACAAGAAGAAAATCTTTACAAAATATACTTGTTCCTTTATATAGGTTTACCAGCCATTAAAAAGTGCTTTCAACTTGCTAAGTAAAAAATAATAATAATAATAAAAAACAATAAGAAAATAGAAAAGGTGATTTTTAAAAATTATAATAAAATTTTTGTATGTTTTGTTTTCTAATAACCTTAAAGATTCAGGCTGATCGAATGGTACATAATGTGCTGCCTAAATTTAAAATACGAACCTGTGAAAACTAATTTCATTATAAATCACAGCCAGGGCTTTTCACTTCTCTCCTGAAGAAATGAACAATAGGTGAATAAACCATGGAGTGTTAAAATTTAGGAGATTGTTTTCACAGCATTTCCTGAGGAAAGGTCAAAAATGTGACAATTAGGTAAACCTCCTCAGGAAAAGAAACACAGTGTAAGCCCTTAAATTTATGCACAGTCAGGAGAATATACATTACTTAAGTGTCACATGGCCAATACTTTGTTTTCCTTTTTGCCTTCTGAAAATGAAACAAAACTATACTAAAGAAACAAAGGAGAGAAGTCATTTCTTGCATACAGATTTCTCACCTTCCTAAGTCTGGTTAGAAAATCAATTGTTTTCATCTGTGTTCATAGCTTCTCTCAACCATGTTAGACTTTTGTTATATTCTTCATAACCTTGAAGTTATCCCATAAGAAAGAGAAAAGCTAACAAAGGAATCTAAACAAATTAAATAGAACCTATTCTTTGACATGCAAATGTGTTTTAGTTTAGCCCCACTGAGGTCTTATGTTTCATTATTATTAAAAATGTCAAGCAATATTTGCCTGCTGGGAGTGTAGGTTTTATTCCTATTTTTCAATCTTACTCAAAACCCTTCACTGCATAATTTATAAGGTGCAGCACTGCCTTTGGTTGTTGTTTTTTAAAAATTACAAAGTATGAACCTCGCGGTGGTGGCATTTTGCTAAATGGTTTTGCACATATTGGCTTTTGAACATTTATAGAATAAAAGTGTAAAATGAGAACCCCTTTTTGGATGATTATTCTCTGGTGCCTAAGCTTCAGGACTGAAAATAATCTGTCCTTATTAATGGAGCAAGAGAGTCCTCAACCTACTCAATTCATGAGCTGCCCTTTCATCTTGGCTGGGGTAGGGGAGTGCAACCCTCGAACTACTTTAACTGTCAAACACTCTCTCTCTCTCTCTCCTCACCAGCAGCCCATCCTACCTTTGATCGAGAAACCCATTGATTAGAGGTTATGTGGAGAGAATTTACTTGCTGAAAGCTAGGGTGGTGTATTAAAGGCTCCTGCTTTCTTCTTTACCTTTTGGGGTTCTGTGAGCTTAATAAACCTGCCATGTGTGCTAAGGCTCCTGGAAAAGTAATTCTGTTTGTAATAGGAAAAATCCGAAGGGCACTTGTGGGAGAAATGGAACAAGAAATTTGGTAAAAACAAGAGAGTTGGGGACACGAGTTTTACATATAGATTTTAAAGTAGCTCAGTTTTCCTCAATAACTTTTCAGAATAATAGATTAACATGGTCAGATTTTCCTGTCAGGATGAGATGTGAGGATCTAATCAGATAACGCATGCTTAGAGCAAGACCTGGCCCATGGCCAGCGTTCAGTAAATGTCCAGTATTATTATTAAGTTTCTCCTTATATAAGAGTCACTGTAAATACATCAAAAAGAGTTAGAATATAATTTCTTTAAGGGGAACCCTGATACATCACAAAACTTACAAGAAAAATGGAGATTTAGATTCTAGAACCATAGCTGAGATTAATAGCCAATATTGGAGATAATACTTTATACCCACTAAAATGACTGTAATCAATAAGACACTTAAAAAAAAATATATTGGTGAGTATGTGGAGATGTTAAACCCACATGCATTGCTTCTAGGATTATAAAATGGTGTGGCCACCAGAAAACATGTAGTAGTTTCTCAAAATGTTAAACATCGAGTTACCATATGACCCAGCAATTCCACTTCTGGGTATGTACTCAAAAGAAATGAAAACATACATCCACACAAAAACTTGTACATAAATATTCATAACAACATTATTTATAATAGCCCAAAGTGGAAACAGCCCAAATGTTCAACAGATGAATGGGTAAATAAAACATGGCATAGCCATTTTTGTGGACCTACAAAAATAATGAAATAATGATACATGCTACAACATGAATGAACCTGGAAAACGTAAGTGGAAAAAAAAGCCAGGTGCAAAGAAAGAAAGGAAGAAAAGAAGGTAAAAGGGGAAGGGGAGGAAGGAAAGGAAGTCATAAGTGAGGAAAAGAGAAAGAGAAGGAGGGAAGAAAGAGGGACAGTTGATATGTAATTGCTGAGTGTATGGCCTTTGTTTTTGCAGAAGGAAGTACATTGGGTGAGAAGACTAAACTGTTATGTGGAATTCAGGCATCGAGAATAAGTAGGTGATAAAAATAATTGAAAAGAGTTTTCTAATAGATCTCGGATGGTCCCAGAGTTCATGAATTGCCTTTCTCTTTAAGGTATTATCTTTTGCCTGTCTGTTCTTGCTCTAAGCGCATACTCTATTTCTGATTTCATTCTTTCGTCTGGCATAAAAGTCACACTGGCAGGTTCCATAATCCTGATAGCCCAAGACTTGCCCCACCATTTCAGAGACTAATACCCTGGGATGTAGCCAGGATCTTGGTTTCTCAAGGCAGAAAATATGTCTGGAGTTCCAGACTGAAGGCTTCAGCAAACCCGCAGCTCATACCCAAACCTCCCTTCCTCCCGTCCCCAGCCTTGAATCGCTGACAGAGCACAAATAGAGGTCAGTGATGTTCCCTTTCCCATCTCCAGTAGACAGAGTACATTAGATTTACTGATGATGGGCTTACTGTGTTCAGCAGCTAAAATGGCTCCAGCAAGAATAAAAGCAGAGAAAGAAGGTTGAAGGCTGTGGTGGTAATCCAGGCAAGAAATAAAGCAGGTAAGAAACTGCTCAGTGTGTCTGTTCGTGGGAGGGTGACAAATTGGGAAAACAGAAGCGTGTATGAACAGGGAGGAGGAAAGAAACTCTCTGGATTAGATGACCAAGGAGATGGCGATGCCACTAATGAGATGATGAATTATAAGGAGGAAGTGCTTCAAGAAACCCTGTGAAGGACACTTGGAGTCAGAAGAGTCAGAAGAGTCTGCAGGACTTTGGTTGAGAGTGAGCTGCAGCAGCTGGAATTCTGAGTGGATGCAGCCCTTTAAAGCCAGTCATTTTCTTTGAAATAGCAAAAATACATCATTCGAAGCAGGAATGTGAAAGGAATGCATGACATATGAAATGAGGACCTTACACAGCACATCCAATTAGGAGAGGATGAGAAAAAATTGAAGAGAGAAGAGAGACAAGGTACCAATAAAAAAATAACTTTCCATCACACTGTCACTCTATTCAAAGAGGCAGTGGAAATAGTTTTTGATTAAGTGCAGTGGTCTCCTGCAACAAAATGAGTCACCGACTCCTACTAGTGAGAAGCTGATTTTCTCTGAACCACTGAATTTAAAATAACAATTTTATGATAAAGTATAATGAGTTTGAGATGACTTTTAGCGTGTTGCATGGGCCAGTCCTCCATGGTTTTGGGCCCTATCCCAGACCGCCTTCCATCTTGAAGCTGTCTTAAACCAGCCTATCTCAGGCAGAGCCCAGCTTTCAAGTTACCTCCAGAGGAGCCTGTGCACTTATTACTTGTAAAGAACACAGAATACCTTAAAAGCATCTGATGTTTACATGTCAACTTACAGGTATGCCTGGTTGGATATGGATACGAAGGGACAGAAAGAGCCAGGTCTATATTATAAGAATTTAAAAGATGTGAAGCTGCTAAAATTGAACAAATGTTTTGGGCAAACCAGGAATTCAAAGGTAGATTAAGTGATAATAACATGCTCTAAAACAATAGTTCTGACCACAAGACTGAAGCCCAGTCAAATGAGAACAGTAGTGAAGATGCAACTGAACATCTTCTGCACTTTGCAGCTACATTTACAGACACAGAGAAAAGCTACCACCAGCATTCGCATCTTGAAATACAAGAGCCCCTGACAAATGAATCACAAGTGTTTGTCACAGCCGAGGACTAAAGTCCAGAACAGAAAAAAATAATGAGCAACTACAAGGTCAATCATTTATTATCAATGAAATAGTCTGCTTAAAGTCATAAATGGCTATTATTAAATTTAAAAAGGGCTTTGTGTTTCTTCACTTGTATATTAATTTCATACATTTCACAGCAGGAACCCAATTTGTATCTACTTCCATAGTTAATACAAAAAATATTAGATAATTAAATTAACTTTTAAAAAATAGTCCAGCCAGATTCCTTATACGTGAATTTCCTGAATGCTCTTCCCTCAATTTATGAATTTATTGTACATTATTTATATCTATAGACATCATCAACAGGTTTCATATGTATTTGCAACATTTTTAAATCCCTGCCTAATGATAAATTTTATGTTTTTTCCTTAAATTAACATTTGTTGAAAGTTACTCAAATTGTCCAACCCTAAGATGAAAATGCAAAGTACATCTATGGAGATCAGTTTATAATTCTTCTATAGCTTTATTAAAATAATGTTCAGCTAGCATTTTTAGCATTCTAAACATATACACGCAAGCATAATTTGTTGCCTTTTATCATCACATAAGTTATAAATAAAGCATTCAAGACTATTGTTGGGTGACATTTAATGTTGGGTCACTATTTCCTATAATGCCTCTGCCACCTCAGTTCTCTTTCTAAAATCACATTTCTTTTACAGATAAGGAGAAGATCAAATCTCTTTAGTAGAAGGCAGAGGGCAGAGTGTCACTGCAATCTTGGTAAGCAAAGAAACTCAATTTTCAGCACTGTTTTGATTTGTACCAAAAAAAGAAAGAGAGACTATTACACCTGGCTAGGATGATTATCATATCTTCAAGATACAAATCTGATATACTGTCAGGAATCATTAGCTTTCCTCTTGCTGTGAAGCCACAAGCTAACCTTTGTCACTTCTTTTTTGCTCCTAAATATACATAACACTGAACTCCATATTCGTAGGTAGTATAAGAAAAGCCAACTTTAAGAACCATCTTTCAGTTCATTCAAGAAGGAAAATCAACTTACTTTCCTATGGACTGTTTTCTTTAAGATTTTACAAAGGATACTAAGTATTATGAATAATCCAACATTATTTTCTCAAATTGGTTCATGTCAAGCTGATATTTAAAGAAAGGTAAGTAATAGGAAGATATACATATGCAGCGTAATGACAAAAATATAAATAAAACAACGATAAGAGATCAAGAAAGAGCAATAGACAAGAAACTAGATGCTCAACAAAGACACAGACATATAAGTATATATATAAATACCTTCCCCACCTACTTTTTATATTTTTTTACCTGGTTCTGTGGAGTGTAAGAATTATAGGGAAAAATAATTTAAATCTTAGTCTGCGTGGGAAACTTCCACTATAAATGGGAAACTCATATTTCCCATTTATAAAGAAGGCTTACGAAAAGATTTCTCATAAGGTTATTGTAAATATAAATGTAGAAATGTAGGCCAGCATGTACAATAAACAGTTCCTGGCTCTACTTTCTTCCAACAAATATATATTGACACATTTTCAAATGCAGCTCTTCATAAATGCCCCTGGTGGCATTGGTGGTAGTAATGGCAAAAGTACTGATCTGTGTATCTCAAACACTGGGTAAAAAATTACTCTCAACATTGTTTATATCCATTTCTACACCTTGTCCACTTCTAAACTATGTTCAGCCCATCTTCTCTCTGCTTCTCAGTAATAGTTGGTGTGTTGTCTGCATGACTGTATCATGCTTCCTCAGGATTTGTAGAGGCGAAAGTGTTCCTTCTACATAAGCAGTTGTCTTGCTTGAATCAGAATAATGAATGACATATAGGTGGACAGCCTAAAGTGGTTTATCACTTTCACTATGTGAAAATCACACAGCAATCTTTCAAGGTTTGCTGGCACCACCTGTGCGTCCCATCTTTTGTTAATGATAATATGCCACATGTTCAAAGTGACATCTGTTTTTTGGCCTTCAAGTAAATATTTGTACAGCTATTTTAAAAATAAAGCATTTTATTTCCATGCTGTGCACAATCATACAACAAAAGCCACAGGGCATAAGGGAAAAAGAAAATTAGAGGATAAGACTCAAAAACTTCATGAGTTATATATATACATATATAAAATAATAATATACATAAGCATATGAAATCAATAGCACAGTTTTACAAATATGAAATGAAGAAATACATAATGTTCTAATAAATAGGGTATTTTCCCTTAAAAAGACCTGAAGTTAGTTTGTGGAAGCAGACACTTAAAGGGTGTAGCTTGTGTTATTGTAAAGTGGATTTTGTAAAGGATTTTGTCTGAAATCAGACAAAACATTGTAACACTAGATGTGTATGGATGTAGCTCATAACACATATAGTGAACTGAGCTGCCTGATAGTTGTTTGAGATGCATGTGTGTGTATGCGCGCGTGTGTGTGTGTGTTCCTAAACATTCCTGTTCAGCTGGGTTCCTTTTTCTAAGTTCACCAAGTATTTCACATGAACTAAAGTGTCCATAATAAAACACAAAGGTATGTGTTATGCTCAAATTGATCTCTATTATATCAATCATGTTAGAGGAAATTCATATTTTCAAAATATGAAATTATAGTAGAAGTGAATGCATGTACTTTGTCCTTGGAATATACACATACACTATTTTGGATGGAGGATAGGGTTGACAAAATAATATCAAGTGATCCTGGTGGTTTTATGCAATTAACAAATATCTATGTTAAGAAAACCAGCATTATATCCTTTTCAAGAAGTATAGGAGATTAATGACCTATTGGTTCCATATTTGATTACGTTTACTTTGTGGGAAATGGTCACAGAGTAGATATCAGATATATCATAATGTTGCCTATGTTTAGTTATGAATCTCTTTATTTAAAGCAAATATATTTTCCAAATTAGAGTTTATTCCGGATTATGTAAAATTTACTCCCATTCCCAGATGATATTCGTGTAATTTATACGGAGTAAAGGTTGATGAGAAATGCACTGGGTAGCTAGGTAGAACTAGTCTGGGCATCATCTATCCCTTCAAGGAGTCAAGGTCAATTCAGCAGCCATGTGTTTAGAACTTATTAGGTGTCAGGAGAAAAATCTCAGAGTAACCAGTAGTCTCTTGAGATTTCTGTCATGACCCTGATATACTCATTAAAGTTCTTCTCCAGACTCATCTCAGAAATGGAGGGCTCTTTATTAAGCAATCGCCTTTTGTGTTTTTTCTGGCTAACGTTCTTATTTACCTTTAGACTTACTGAAAATTTTGTTTTCTTTAATTATAGTCCTTTATGCACCCACTTAGAAATAGCAAATTATACGAAATGATTTATCATCAGCAACAATGGCAATGATGACAACAGAAACGTGAAGAAGACAACAGTGTGACTCCACCTCCCTGGCACCAAAATAAAACCTTCCTATCATACTTCTCTTCAATCCCAGTCAAGAAAAGAAGTGTGCTGGGAGATGCCCACATCCAATGAAAGATGAGTCTGACTTAAGCCACTAATTGGAGAAAGAGGGAGCCACAAAAGCAACAGCCTATATCTGAAACAAAGCAGCACTGCGTTGTGTCATTCTATTGTTCTCTTTTGATTTCATTGCTGGAGCCGACCTGAGACAAATAATTAAGCAGAGCTTGCAGTGCCCCTGTCCCTCGACTCTTGCTTCCACCTCGTTACATACCTGCCTTCCTCTGGATACCTCACAATTCTTTTTCTGCAGCCCCGTGTCTTTTTTCCCCACTATGGTCTTGGTACTCTCAGCATCCCCCTCCTGTTTCTCTATATTTGATTTTATCTCAGGTTTTCACACCAATGGGTCAATGACTGATAACAGCCTTGTTAAAGATGGGATTGCTTAGTGGTTAGCCCAATAGACTTGGGGTTTTGTCCAGTTTTAGTATGACTCTGGTGAAAGTTACTTTACCTCTTTAAGATTTAGTTATACCATCATCCAAAATGATTATAATAACCTCCTAGGATTGCTTTGAGAATAAAATATTCTATATAAAAATCTAACACATAATACTTTCATTTCCCCTATACTGACATTCTTTTGCAAAAAAGAAACAAAAAGGATTAAGGTATTAGAAGGTCAGTTCTCCCCTCTATAAGGTAATGTAAATATTACTCAAGGGCCAAGGAAGGTGTTGATGTCTGGGACAGGTTTTGAGACCACTGCTTTAAAGATTTCACATATACTTTTCCAGAAAAGAGGCATAAGGGATGGAGTGTCACGTACATAAGACCTCAGGCTTATTAAGAAAAAAAAAAGTAGATAATCCTGACTATTGTACTATCAACTCAGTTTTCTTGGGTAAGTTACTTGGTCTCTCTAAGTTTCTTCTGAGTTTTATTAAGAGTTTTATTAACAGAGATAATAAAACACCTACTTCATAGATATGTGTGTGTTTGTGTGTATATATATATATGTGTGTGTTAGAATTAAATCAGATAACACTTAAGTGCTCAGCTCAGTGTCTGGTTTGTGTGAAATACATATTCTTATTTTTGTTATTTCTATGATGATAATGAACATGGTAATGATAAAGATGGTGATGATGAGGCTAGTGATGATGATGTCATGAATTGTAAAATATGCCCATCCCCAGATCTGAAGAAGGCTTAAATGCTCTTAGAAACTTTTTAAATAAAGGAGCCTATTTCTGCCATTGCTATGGACATTAAATCAGACCATTGATACGAACTGTGCCGTATGAATTTACTTCTCTACTTCAGAATAACTGGATCCATCACCTGCTATCACAACATGAATTAAATATTATGAAAGGTTATCAGATTAATTCACTGAGGGAAATACTGACTGTACTACTTGCTCTCATTCAGTGCTGCAGGTAGTGATAGCATCAGCATAAATATAGTTAAGGGGAACTCCAAATATTTACTGTAGTCCCTTGTGACTCCACTTGAAATGAAATCCCAGGAAAAAGACGATGAAGCAGTTGAATGTTTACAATAGTTCTTTTAAAAGCAGTTCATCTTCAGGGGAGGGCACAGGGAAGATTTTCAAAGTAGACTGATTATTAGAGTAGATAAATATTAACTTCAGATACACATAAAAGTTTTTTTTTTTTTCTATCCATCTTTAGAATCCTGTGTTATTCTGGTGTAGCCCATAAAGTATGATGCTGCATCGCTTGCTCTTAGAGCCACGACAAGCATATATAAGACCCCATGTAGATGCCACAGCCCAAATTCCCTATCTTGTGGGTTTTTTAAATTTGAGTAATATAACTGTAAAAATATGAGTCTATAGAAATACTATGTTCCATTTAATCTTGTTCCCTCTACCTTAACTAGATATTTCTTACCTACTAAGTTTATCTCTTAAATAAGTTGCATTCCGTCTTTCCTAAACTGGCTTTCTAAATTAGATTTTTCTCCTCATGAAAATGTTTACAAATTGGGAAATTACTTATGTTGAAGATTCTCTTTGTGTACTTAGAATCTTCCCAAACCCCAGAGAAAATCATCTGTGGCTGAAAGTGACAATCATCTCTTCTGTTGCCCGCTAACTCTCTGCCTGCCGATGAGGTGAGCATCCTGTGACATAGAACGGCATATATGTAGGGCTTAGAGCTAGACCAGCCCTAACTAGGAGTAATTTTTTTTTTCTGCTGATATAATTATATTTTCATTATGACTTTATTTCCTTCCAAAAAAAAATTAATACAAACCAATTTCCAGTTTCTCAGGGAACATTATATGGTACCTAAACTTACTATTATAGTAAAAATAATTACAATATGAAAACATATCTTTTTCTCCTCAGAAGATAAAAACCACTAGACCAAGCCAAAGAAGCCATTTGCTTCTCCTAGCATACACTTTTACCACTGTCTACCTTCTCCCTATTTATGGGTTAATTGGAGAGGTCATGGGAAAGGCTATAATAACACACCAATTAACTGAGGATTGATAAGCTTGATGGTAGCATTATCTTGGCTAGTATCACAAGATGCTTTGGGTGTTTAAAAGCAAAGACTTGGTGATTGAGAGATAGAAGAAAGTTTTAAACAAAAGTGAAAATTAACACAAAGGATGAGATTCACCAAGGTTCTCTGTAAGGGTGGCTTGTATTGATTACTAAACAAAACAAAACAAAACAAAACAAAACAAAACAAAAAAAACAGCTGAGAAGAGTATTGGACTTAAAATCCAGCCTACACTCTATTTACTGAGTGCTGTGCTCACGGAAAAAAATCTTGCCAGAGGAGGTGCCATTTTAAAAATTAAAACAAAAATAGTGTAGGAGCTAGTTCAATATCTGGATCAATGGATTTGATTCTAAAGTCAATTATTAAATGGCTGAATTTTAAATTAATATACTTTAATAGTCTTTGTGTGTATGTGCATGTATGTGTCTGTGTACTCATAGATGAAGAAAGACACATTAAATGGAAAAAGTAATTTAATAAATAAATACAAGAAACCCTAAACCAGAATTTCAGATAAAACAGAGCCATTAGAATATGCTCGTTCTCTCTTTCTCTCTCTTACTCTCAATCTCTCTCTCTCTCTTCTACTTCTCTCTAGAGATTAGCTTAATTTTTCTCTTGTATCAAAGACTAGCTTCCTCCATATGTCTAAAACTTGAAGACTACAAGTACTGTGAAGATGTACAGTGTTTAGCTTCTTTCCCAAGAGAGGCAGATGTAAAGATCTTTCCTTATTCAATGTCCCAAAATTTCAGGGAAGAGACTAATTAGCTAAATTTGGATGTATTCGTTTTCTGAGACTACTGTAACCAAGTACCACAAATTAAGTGGCCTAAACACAGAAATAAACTGCCTCACAGTTCTGGAGGGTTGAAGTCCAAGATCAAGACATCAGCAGGTTTGGTTCCTTCTGACAGTGCTAGGGAAGGATCTGTCCCAGGCTTCTTCCCTTGGCTTGCAGATGGCTTTCTTCAACCTGGGTCTCTTCACATCATCTGCCCTCTATGTATGCCACTCTCTGTGTTCTAATTTCCTTTTTTTTTTTCATATAAGTACATCCGTCATGTTGGCTTATGGCCAATCTAAATTACATCACTTTAACTTGATTAGCTCTGTAAAGACCCTATTTCCAAATAAAGTCACATTCTGAGGTACAAGGAGGTAGGACTTTAACCGATGAATTTTGGGAGGATACAATGCAACCCATAACATATGTAGAGGAGCACCCATCTCATGAGTGTGTTGGCTAACACCTCACGACAGCTCCCCACCCCTGAGAATTGTTTTTGAACAGAAGCTCCCTTGCCTGCAACATTATCCTCTATCAACAAAAGACTAGGTGGGCCCCAGACAAATAGTGGCTGACTTGGAAGCACAAAAGTCCAGCCTCCTTTCCTCAAGAGGGGGCCACCAATGTGGTAAAATTCAGGCACTAGAGCTTCTCATGGGTTCTGGCTGTAATTTTTTGTCAACTTTAAGAGTTTTGTACATTTAATTCATCTTCCTTAACTGCAAACTCTATCTTTTATAATAATTATAAACTTTCATGATAATCATTAGCAATAGCATTTTAAAATGACAATTACCTTTGTCCATTCATTAGGTACTGATGCACAATGCTGGGTGCATTCTCGGTAAACATATATTTGGAAACAGATGTTGGTAAGATGAGGCTTAGCATCATTTACAAAAGGCACATTGAGAAGCATGGCAGGCAAAACCAATGAATAGCCAGGGTACTGACTTTTACGATTTAAACGGACTCCTAGAAACTGAATAACATACTAAGAAATGATATCAAGCTGGAAGATTAAAAATGCAATACAGTAGTCCTCCCTTATCTGAGGTTTCGCTTTCCACAGTTCCAGTTACCTGAAGTCATCCACATCTAAACATATTAAATGGAAAATTCCAGCTATAAACAATTCATAAGTTTCAAATTGTACACTGTTCTGGGTAGCATGATGAAAACTCATGCTGTCCCACTTTGTCCAGCCTGGGATGTAAATCATCCCTTTGTCCAGTGTATCCATGATTTATACTCTACCTTCCCATTAGTCATTTAGTGGCCATCTCCGTTGTCAGACTAACTGTCACTGTATTACAGTGCCCGTGTTCAAGTCACCCTTATTTTACTTAATAATGGCCCCAAAGTGCAAAAGTAGTAATGTTGGCAATTCAGATATGCCAAAGGGAAGCCATAAGTTCTTCATTTAAGTGAAAAGGTATATATTTATAGAAAGAAAAAAAAAAACATAGTATATATAGGGTTTGGTACTATCCTAAATTTCAAGCGTCCATCGGGGATCTTGAAATGTCTCCTCCGTGGATAAGGAGGATGGTAGTATTTATAATACCAGGGACAGTGCTTTGTTCATCATAGAACATTATACTGTAATGAAACTTAGATTAAAAACAAAATTAGCCTATCCGTCCTCTTCTCTAATTAGAGAGAATCTTACAAGGCAAGAAAGTTCAGAGGCATAAGGGAGATTTTTGTTCTGTTTTGTTTTGCTTTTAACGAGACGAAGAGTTTGCTTCGATAGCGATTTTCATCTTTGTCAATTCAGGCATGGGAAATGACTAGCATACTGGTTCACTAAGTGAAGTGATGAGCATTTTGAATTTCTGAAAAGAGTTATGGAATACATTTTAAAAATATAATAACTGTAATCTGTATAACAAAATGATACAAGAAGTCATTCCATGGAGAGAACCTGTTTTAGCAAACTAATTCTGAAAATTTATTATTTCCACATTTATTGTTAGGATGAAAATAACACTCCCAGAAAGACTAAAAAGAACTTATTCTCTGAAGTAATATAATTTGTTTACATCATTCTTTTTTGGATTTAATCCTGACAGTACTTCCTTACACTTGCATTGGACTTTATAATTTAAGAGTACATTATCAGAGGACTTCTGATTCTGGCCAAGACTGACTAGCCTCCTTCCTTTAGCCTAGCTAAAAAAAAAAAAAAAAAAAAAAAACCCTGGACATAACATAATGAGCAAGCATAGGGAGCCCCTTTAATTTGGAAAGAAGGTGAATTGCATAGGAAACCCAAGACTTGAGGAACAATATGGCAATGAGTTCCCTGGGTTTTCTTATTGCCTTCCATATATCCTGGACAGGGCACTGCAGTAGTCTCCAGCCCACAACTGCTGACAAGCACAGAAACATTAAAAAAAAAAAAAAAAAAGTCTCTAAGGAAAGCCCGTCTACCTAGCCAAAGGCTAGAAAATGGGCGGCCTAAAAA